>NC_134404.1:235814767-235997267 GCF_038048845.1 Mixophyes fleayi | reverse complement strand
AAATTGCGGGACACTTTCGCCATTCTGCCACTGCCTACCGAAGACTGGAGCACCATCAAAAATGCCTGAACCTGCCCTGCCATCACCTCAAACAAGAGGTTGTGACGCGCTGGAACTCCACCCTCTATCGGCTGCAGAGGATGGAGGAGCAGCAAAAGGCCATTCAAGCCTACACAGCTACCTACGACATAGGCAAAGGAGTGGGGATGCGCCTGAGTCAAGCGCAGTGGAGACTAATTTCCGTGTTGTGCAAGGTTCTCCAGCCGTGTGAACTTGCCACACGAGAAGTCAGTTCCGACGCTGCCAGCTTGAGTCAGGTGATTCCCCTGATCAGGCTGTTGCAGAAGCAGCTGCAGAAAGTGAGGGAGGAGCTGGTAAAGCATTGCGATTCCACAAAGCATGTAGCTCTTTTGGATGAAGCCCTTCATACGCTTTGCCAGGATCCAAAGGTGGTCAGTCTTTTAAAGAGGAATACATTCTGGCCACCGTGCTCGATCCTCGGTTTAAAGCATATGTCGTGTCTCTGTTTCCGGCGGACACAAGTCTACAGCGGTGCAATGACCTGCTGATCAGGAGATTGTCATCTGAAGAGGACCGTGACATGGCAACAGCTCCTCCTTCATTTTCTTCCACACCTGTGACTGCGAGGAAACAGCTGAGATTTCCTAAATGACCAGCTGGCGGGGATGCAGAGCAGGCAGGAGCAAATTTGAACATCTGGTCCGGACTGAGGGACCTGCCAACGATTGCTGACATGTCTACTGTCGTTGCATTGGATGCTGTCACCATTGAAGAAATGGTGGAGGATTACTTTGGTGACAGCATCCAAGTAGACATGTCAGACAGTCCTTACTTGTACTGGCAGGAAAAAAAAGGCAGTTTGGAAGCCACTGTACAAACTGGCTCTATTTTACCTGAGTTGTCCCCCCTCCAGTATGTACTCCAAAAGAGTTTTTAGTGCAGCGGGGAACCTGGTCAGTGAGCGGCGAAGGAGGTTGCTTCCGCAAAATGTGGAGAAGATGATGTTCATCAAAAATTTTAATGAATTATCAATTCTTCAATGAAGACCAGCAATGGCCTCCAGAGACTACAGAGGGACTTGTGATTGTGGAATCCAGCGGGGACGAATTGATAATGTGTGAGGATGAGGAAGTACACACTGAAGGGGGCGAGAAATCAGAGGATGAGGATGAGGACGACATCTTGCCTCAGTAGAGCCAGTTTACTTTGTACAGCGAGAGATGAATTGCTTTTTTGTGTGGGGGCCCAAACAAACCAATCATTTCAGCCACAGTAGTTTGGTAGGCCCTGTCGCTGAAATGATTGGTTTGTTAAAGTGTGCATGTCCTTTTTCCGCAACATAAGGGTGGGTGGGAGGGCCCAAGGACAATTCCATCTTGCACCTCTTTTTTTGGCATTATGTGCTCTTTGGGGCCTAGTTTTTCAAACTGCCATCCTGTCTGCCACTGCTGTGCCACTCCTAGATGTGCCACGTGTTTGTGCTGCCCACTTGTGTCGCTTAGCTTAGTCATCCAGCTACCTCGGTGCAACCTTTTGGCCTAAAAACAATATTGTGAGGTGTGAAGTGTTCAGAATAGACTGGAAATGAGTGGAAATGAATGTTATTGAGGTTAATAATAGCGTAGGAGTGAAAAAAAACAAAAATCTGGATTTTAGCCGTTTTTATGCTTTTTAAAAAAGAAATCAGAACCCAAAACCTTGAGGGGGGTGTTTTGGCAAAACCCATTAGAACCCAAAACCTGAAGTTAATCAGAACCCAAAACCGAAAACCCGAAAAGTGGCCGGTGCACATCCCTAATATATATATATATATATATATATATATATATATATATATATATGAAACACAATAGTTCTAAGCTATAAAGCGCTCAGTAAGTGCAAGTGAAATCAGTGAAAAAACTTTGGTATACTTATATCAGATAGGCAGCTCCCCAGTCTATCAACACCTGTCTGCAAGTGTCAGACCTAATAGAAGAAAAACAGAAGACAGGGGGCGCCAAACATAGTGCAATTAAACGCGATACACAATAGTAATCTCCACAAATTATGTAGTTCTCGTACCGGATGTTCAAAATAATAAAGCCAAAGTAATAATAGGGAAGTCCCTCTGATGGCACCACAGATAGGCAGATGAAATCGAGGTGATTCTGGATGGCAAGTGTCCCCTCTTAGTAGTAAACTGGGTGATATCCAGGTATCTGCAAACTCGAAATTAAAACCACAATAGTGTGATATCATCAAAAGACCACACTTAAAATTCTCTAGTAGGTTAAAATGTAATAACACAATGTTTCACACTGCAGCTTCTAGTAAATAATGCCTGTACATGAAACACATTAAAAAACAGCTTATCTGTCCCATGGACAATCACAGGTAGTTAGGAAGGTACTAGCCGGCAACGATCCAGACATCCAAAAGATGGTCACAGGAATCAGGTAAAAACGAACAACCCCCGACGCATTTCATCTTATGAAATACTTTTTCAAGGAATCATAATTTGAAGAGTGATAATCGGCTCCTAAATACTCAAGTCCTCATGATGGAGAGCCAATCAAAGCGTCATTACCGGGGTAGGCGGGATCGCCTCAATCCTGATACGTCACTTCCGGTTACCGACTTCCGGTAAGCCGAACATAGTAAAATAAAATAAAAAATTACTTTACATTCATGGAAAGTTTCTACCTGCAAATATGCGGGACGGCGATGGGGACTATATTTGCCCCCAGTTTTGCCAATCTCCTTATGGGGAGATGGGAATCTGAGTACATCTATGGTGAAAAGAATCTTTTTTCTGCACATATTATTTTCTACCGTAGATACATAGATGATATCATTTTGATTTGGGATGGTCCCCTTCAACCATTGGAAGATTTCTTGTGTTACCTGAATAATAACGATTTCAATCTGAAATTTACATCAAAGATAAATGACACCACTATAGAGTATCTTGATCTGGCTCTGGATAGTAAAGGTACTGAAATTCAAACTTAAAGTTTTATCAAAGAAGTAGACACAAATAGTTACCTTCATTATGATAGTTGCCACCTTATGAAGTGGAAAAATAATATACCTAGGTCACAAGTTAACCGCATTAAACGAAACTGTTCGGATGAGATTACATATAGGGAGCAGTCCCGTATCTTTGCAGGAAGATTTAAGGAAAGGGGCCTTCCGGATCTAATTATTTCGAATGCATTGGTAAAAACAAATGATGTGGATAGAAAAGATATGTTAACTTATAAGAGCAAAAATAAGGAGGAGCGGAAGGATATGGTTCCTTTTATTACGGAGTTTAGTAAAGATGATAGGAGAATTAAATCTATCCTGAATAAACACTGGAAATTGATCCGTATGGACCCAGTTTTAGGTCCTACAGTTCCGCCCAAACCAGATATTGTCTTTAAGAAAATTAAAAATCTGAAATCTTTGCTAGCACCTAGCCTGCTAAAAGAGGTGACGGATACTAGAGTGACATTTTTGAATAAATTAGGAAAAGGTTTTTTCAAATGCAATAGTTTCAATATGTGCAAATTTGTCTCCCCTATGAATAAAGCATTTCATGATTCATTACATCAGAGAGAATATAAAATCTATGATCGGATTGATATTTTTATGACATCAGTCATATATTTACTAGAATGCCCATGTGGTAAGGCCTATATAGGAAAGACGAAGAGAGCTCTTAAGTTACGTATTCAAGAACACGTGAGGGCTATTAGAAATAAGTCAGCTTTACATACAGTCTCTAGGCACTTTATGGTATGTCAAAGCTCTGACCCCAGTGGCCTTAAATTTAAAGGGATTGAGCATGTGGTGCTGGGTGCACGGGGTGGTGATCTAGCGAAAAAACTTACCTGTAGGGAGATGTATTGGGTGTATAGACTGGACACTCTAGCCCCCAAGGGTCTTAATGAAGCCTTTGAAATGACTTCATTCTTAGTGTAATGTCATCTGTATGTATGAAGTAACGATTATCTTTTCTCTTTGTAGGTCCTCGCTATTATGTCTATCTTAGATAATTATATGCTTTCTTAATATTATGCCTTTTTTAATATTATGTACTGTGTAGTGAGTGTCTTTGATGTATTAGCTAGAACTTATGTATTTTCATGTTTGAGCTCACATTGTGGCTTTTGTGTTTTTTTGTAATTCTTACACCTATCTAGTATTTGAATTGGTATGCTTTACCTATTTGATCACATGTTTTATCTAGTTAGACATCTGATGTATTAGCTAGTCATGTGGTATGTCATTATTCTGTGGTTGTTATTATAATTGTATACACATATGTTATGTTCATTGACTCCAGCTTTTAACATCTGTCCGCTCGAGGTAAAACATATGTGGGCTTTTACCCTTTAGCCCATCATCTTTGGAGATTATATGTTTCTATTGATATGTACTCTTTTACTATGTTCGGCTTACCGGAAGTCGATAACCGGAGGTGACATATCGGGATTGAGGCGATCCCGCCTACCCCAGTAATGACGCTTTGATTGGCTCTCCATCATGAGGACTTGAGTATTTAGGAGCCGATTATCACTCTTCAAATTATGACTCCTTGAAAAAGTCTTTCATAAGACGAAACGCGTCGGGGGTTGTTCGTTTTTACCTGATTCCTGTGACCATCTTTTGGATGTCTGGATCGTTGCCGGCTGGTACCTTCCTAACTACCTGTGCTTGTCCATGGGACAGATAAGCTGTTTTTTAATGTGTTTCATGTACAGGCATTATTTACTAGAAGCTGCAGTGTGAAACATTGTGTTATTAAATTTTAACCTACTAGAGAATTTTAAGTGTGGTCTTTTGATGATATCACACTATTGTGGTTTTAATTTCGAGTTCGCAGACACCTGGATATCACCCAGTTTACTACTAAGAGGGGACACTTGCCATCCAGGATCACCTTGATTTCTACCGCCTACCTGTGGTGCCATCAGAGGGACTTCCCTATTATTACTTTGGCTTTATTATTTTGAACATCTGGTACGAGAACTACATAATATCTAAAGGGTTGTCAGCTATAGCTCATTTTAGGAAATTGTCAATTCTAGTGCATATGTCCACCTCAAACAGTGTTACAAACAATATTCTGTTGATAAACTACTACTATGTACTACATTCTACAACTACACAGTAAATATCATTTCCCATTACTCCACAAATGAACATATATATCACCTTCTCCAGACTCCATTTCCAGCTGCACAACAAATTAGCTATACATTCTTTAATACAAGTTCGTAATTCTAATTCCATCATGCATTCCACTGTGGAACGCATAGCAGGAAGTCTAAGAAGACATTTCTGGTTCAGAGTCTCACTGTATGCATTTTGTTAGTTACAACAAGTGATGTTCGAAGTAGCAAATATCAGCATAGTGTCAGCATAGATCCATGAACACCTCTACGCGTTTCATCTCAAAGGACTTTTATGCTGATATTTGCTACTTCGAATCTGATGTCCGTGTATGGAGACTAGAAGTGAGCTGTATTGTAACATATGCCTGAAACATTTTATCCTGTGGTACATGCAATTTTATTCCTTTGAATAAATTTTTTACTTGGATAATACACCATGGAAGCGCCCCTTTTGTTTTAATTTTAGGATTTTGCTGTTTCCCCTGTGGAGATCGGGTGGTTAAAGAGGGAAGGACGCGCAGAATACAATCTGCTGTTGTTTGGTGGAACATTTACCTGCTGATGAACTGGCACGTTATTTGTATGGACTGATATTAGACTTGAAGCTGTGCGCACTGATTGCTATATCTGTTCAATATATATATATATATATATATATATATATATATATATATATATATATATATGATATATATTTTTTGATACTACATAAATCAGAACAAAGCACATCTCTATAAAACTATGCTGATGCACTGAGAGGCACATAAAAAATAAACTAGAAAACATCAGAAAATATGTAAATCCTAATCTACAGCCTTTATAAAGAATAATAAACCAAATAAGAAGGGGGGTGGGAAAGGGGAAACTGGAAGTTGAAAGTTTCAAATATAAAATAATTGTGAGTCAACATAAACAAAATAGAATTTAAAAGAATATTTTGAAATCCCTCGGAGATCCCAGTATTATATTAATTTCAGTTTTATAGCCATCGTGGTTTTTTTTAAAAAATAACAGTAAAAACCGGCCATAATAATTATTTAGACTTAGGCTAACTCTGGTCTTATATAAACCAGTATCTGTCACCAATCACACAAAAAAAACATTCACTGGGCATGATAAACCACAGCCAATTCAAACACATATGTAAAGATATAAAATACAGATAACAGTTATAATGTTCATCAAACTCAAGTTTCTCATTTAAACCTTCTGAGTATATTTAAACATCCAAAGTGTCTCCTTTTGGCAAAGCCTCTTGAATTGATCTCCTCCCTATCTGTCTCCTTAATATGTTCTGTATCTGATAAGGGAGAATCAGCACTTCTATGAGGGCTGTTGGGGGATAGGTGTTGGATTGCTGCCGTCTACACCCTTATAAAGGCAGCCTGGAACCTTCAACTAAATAGGGGAAAGAGATGGAGCGGGTATTAAAAACCTGTTCTACGTGATCTACCTTGAGTTTGATACTCAACCACAGCAACTCTTGCAAATTGTGCTGTTATTTCACCTAATTAATGTAAGTGCATCCATGTTAGCGTGCAATAAAGTTTATTAAATGTACTTCACTATGCTCCTTTCTTTCCTGAGACAGCTAACCTTGCATGCACGGCCATCAACACAGCACAAAGGACGGGGCGAGCTGCATAGATCCGCAACCACTCACGGCACTCCACATGAGGAAATACTGGCACACAGCGACCAGTTATCTGGAGATTCCAGCACTATACTGATAAACGCGCTCAACACCGCTATAAAGTATTTTCAAACCCCACTATTAGGGAACTTCAAAAATCCTTGACACTTCTCAGATTCCAGATTAAGGAAATCACTTCATTCTACACAGTCAACGCAGATCGAGAAACACCTTGAACACTTATACAAGTTCTAAGACACTAATATAATGGGATCTGTGCTACACGTTTCTCATGCTATCTTTTTTCTTTTGGTCAATATGCCATATCACCTTATGACTGTTGTAGGATTATGGTATGCACGTTGATACATTTTAACTCTCTTGTCTGCTCAATCTAATAGCCTAACTAACACTATACATTCCCTGAAAATACCCACATTTTCCCACTACCTTTACTCTTCCCCTCCCCCCCTTTTTTGTCCGTTCCATCTATTTCTCCTTAATATCTTCTATACCTATTACATTCAGACGTCTTGGATCACCCCCATAAACCTCTGAAAAATGTTTAGACACACTATCAGTTTGAATGCACCTCAAAATGTTCCTCCTATGTTCTCTAAATCTCTCCTTCAGACTTCTAGTTGTTTTACCAACATATTGGAATGTACAGGAATACGCTAAGACATATATAACATACGTTGATCCACAGTTTATAAAATCTTTAATATTGAACTCTTTCTTATTCACTGATGAAACAATAGAATTGACCCTATTCCCAGTATAGTCACATTTTAGACATATCTGTTTTCCACATTTGTAAGAGCTCGTAAACATACTTGGAAGCCACGTTTCCCTGTGTCATGTATCTTTCTCTACCCTTTCTTTCAATTTACTTGGTGCCAAAAAAGAACCTAGATTCACATTCTTCTTAAAAATAACCTGGGGTCCATCTCCTAGTACCTTACCCAATATGGGATCGTGTTTCAGAATATAAGAATTCTTATTCAATACTCTCGTAATCTGATACGATTTCCGATTGAATTTAGATATACAGGGGATCCAACTATTACCTTTCATTAAATCTATATTCTTTCCTCTCCTTCTACTACACTCTCTAGGTATCAAAAGATCTCTATTAAGAGTAGTACTAGACAGCCACACTTCCTCAAGCAATTTCTACGGGTATCCTCTTTGAGAATTTACTCAATATAATTTTCACTTAATCCTCAAAATTTAAATCCTCAGAGCAATTTCTCCTCAAACGATTAAGCTGCCCTTTGGGGATATGATGTATCAATGGCCTATGATGACTGCTCTTGAAATGAAGGTAATTTATTGAAATTCTTTAAAACTATTCTATTGCCCTGTGCCGAGAGAGTGAGATCCAAAAAATTCACTGAAGTGTGATTAAACACGTGAGTAAATTTTAAATTAAAACTATTATTATTATTATTAAGAAGAACAACAAACTCTTGTGCCAAATGTCAATTACCATCCCAAATAATAAAAAGATCATCAATATACTGGCCATATAGCATAAGGTTCACCCCGAATGGTCCACTCCATATATACTCCTCCTCAAACACACCCATATACAGATTGGCAAACACCAGTGTGAACCTTGTCCCAATGGCCGTCCCCAGTGTCCGCAAGTAAAAATATAAAATAATTGAGTCAACATAAACAAAATAGAGTTTAAAATAAAATTTTGGAATCCCTCAAAGATCAAAGTATTCATTTCAGTTCTATAGTTATCGTGGTTTTTTTGTAGCGATCTTTCTTGTCGGTCATTTCAGAGTTGGCCAAATGTACCCAACCCCCTGCCATACCTCCCTTATCTCCCTCCTTTTTTATTATTTATTAAACAACTACCACAGATGGTGGCAGGATGGGAAAGCTTGGGGGAGAGGTGAAGGAGGCATGTTGGAAATTGTATACTGTATTCTATAAGCTGATAATAAGGAAACACCATCAGCCATAGTAAAGTGTTGTAAAAAAACTCAGACAATACCATGAAATAAACCATAGCACTTGTCCAGGGGGAGGAGGGATCGCAGTAGTTCACAGAAGGAGTAACCCACTGTCACTGTGTGTAGTGTAGGGAGTAAAGGTTACACAGTGCACCAGCGTGACCCTGCAGAGACAAAAAAAAAAAGGAGCCACGATCGAGCAACCTGCGGACGTTCCATCACCCCTGAGCGGCCCCTGGAAGATAGAAAAAAGCACCTCATCATCTCCAGCGAGGCTTGGGGTCAGACAGCGGCATCGGGGGTGTGCGGCCGCTAAAGCCGCAGCCTCAGGTTGTGTGCGGTCCCTCGGCCTCCCCACTTCTGGTTCGCGGGACGGGACTTCCGGTTGCGGGCATCGGTGAAATACCTCAGGAAAGTGGCCAGCGGTGAAGCTGCCAAGCGGTTCCCAATAGCAGACACTGCTGTGGATCAGCCTGAGCCCTCTTCCCCACTAAACCAGACCAGAGGAGTGGTGTTCAGACGGACTGCTGAACCACGAGGATAGAAGAGCCTGGGGGTAGTGGATGTGCTGGTGGCAGACCTGGATGCAGTGAGATTGCTGCTACAATAGAAGGTACCATCTGAGCCCTTACCCTTGTGTGCATCTGAGGCTGTCGTTGATGTAAGAAGCTTCTGGCCTTCCATCTATCACTCACCCTGAATGTTATCTGGGGAGAAAGAAGGGGCAATGGTATGTGCCTGATTGTATAATGCTGGACTGAGCTTTCCTGGGTCCCCTACCATGTTGCAGAACACCCCTTGCA
Organism: Mixophyes fleayi; assembly: GCF_038048845.1. Lineage (NCBI taxonomy): Eukaryota > Metazoa > Chordata > Amphibia > Anura > Limnodynastidae > Mixophyes > Mixophyes fleayi. Next base: position 235,987,696 of record NC_134404.1, on the reverse strand, counting down.
AGTGGCATGGTCCACCTAGTCTTCTCAACTGTACCCGGACTTAATACCTCAATCCCTAGGCCTGGCATCTATCTTTTCTCAGTCTATAATTAGCCCCATGCAAGGCGCTATGGCTCCTAAACGAGTTAAGCCTATCCAATCCCCGCCAGGCCAATTCTTTAAATCACAGGCCTCCTCTTCTGCTAATGCAGGGAAAAACAAGCACCCAGCCATTGTTGCATTGCCGGCCACTTCACCATCCTCACGAGAGGGCCCCAACAGTGCCTCTCCGTCGTCTCCCTCCCACGTTGATGGGGACGGCCCATATAGCGGAACAAAGAACGTTATATGCTATCCAGGAACTTGGGTATAACTGGTAACATGCAGGTAGGTGTTGCCTAGAAGTACAGTGTGATAACGAAATCCAAACTGAGCGTAGAACTACAGGTCACAGGAGATCCGGTTAACAGGTAAGTAAGAGTTCATCACAATTAGACGACAGCTGGTAATACACACAACTTGTATTGAAGTAGAGGCTCCCGGCTTAGCAGTATATTCATATTAACAGTCCAGCAATAATAATCAGCAGAATAATAATAGCCGTGCCAGACATAGAACCACAGATGACAAGAGAACTTGATTGTAGTTCAACATAGCATACCGCAACATAGACAGCCGAGTAGAATATACTGGAGCCAATCAACATGAGCGCAGGTGTAGCAGACAACTCACGAATAGTTCTGTGTGCAGATGAATGACAACACGTAACTTCAGCTTGCAAATGAACCACGAACTGGCATACAGCGGAGCCGAAGGAGAGCAATGATGACAGGTAACTTCGGCAACCGATAGTATCCAGCAGATAGGCAAAAGATCAGATATGCAGCCAACACCCACGGCAGTGTGAGTAACACGAAGATCAGGCAATGAGTCCATGATTACAGGAAATTTAAATAGTCCTCTAGGACCAATAGGCTTCAGAAGGAGGTCCCAATCAACATAACAAGAAACACCTATGGACAGGTAGAGACTCTGAAGCGAAAGCAAGCACCAACATAGTTCTTAAAGGGCAAGTCACAATGCCAGTACCTAGCTATGGGACCGGCGTGTGACAGTACCCCCCCTTTTAGAAGAGGCCACTGGACACTTAAAGATGACTTTCCGTGGAAACTTAATGTGGAACTTGCGGAATAATGCAGGAGCATCAATATCAGAGGCATTTACCCAGGAACGCTCCTCAGGACCGAAACCCTTCCAATCTACTAAATATTTAATCACTCCACGAACAATTTTGAATCCAAAATTTGAGTAATCTCAAAATCTTCCTGTTGAGAAAGTTCTGGTACTGTTGAAGAAGATGTAGATTAAAAAAAAGATTGATAACTAATGGCTTCAATGGAGAAACATGGAGGGAGTTCGAAATATGAAGTGAGGCTGGCAGTTTTAATTTAAAGGACACTGGGTTGATGACTTTCAAAATTTTATACGGACCGATAAATCGAGGAGCGAACTTCATTGAAGAGACTTTAAGACGAATGTTCTGAGTGGACAACCAAACTTTGCCACCCACTTTCAGAGCAGTTACAGCTCTACGTTTCTTGTCAGCTGCTGATTTATATCGAATAGAAGTCCTCTTAAGCTGAGATATAACTTGGTTCCAAGTAGCCGAAAAAGTTTGAATGAGTTCTGTAGCTGCAGGAACATGGGTGGGAGGGAGGGCTGCAAACTCTGCCCATGGCAGAAGATCCATCTAGTTGTCCTGGGAAGCAGAAGAGAACATACCAATAAAAGTCTCAAGATCTTGATTCACTCTCTCTGTCTGCCCATTAGATTGTGGGTGGTATCCGGATGAGAAATTGAGCTGAACTCCCAAGGCTTTACATAATGCTCGCCAGAATTTAGAAGTAAATTACACTCCTCTATCAGAAACAATCTCCTGAGGACATCCATGTAATCGAAAAATCTCTTGAATAAAATGTTGCGCCAAAACTGAGGAAGGGGGCAATCCCTTCAACAATACAAAATGAGCCATCTTTGAAAAGCGATCCACCATGACCCACACTGTGTTGTAGCCTCTGCTAAGAGGAATATCAGTTATAAAATCCATACTGATGTGGATCCATGGTCTAAAGCAGTGGTTCCCAAACTTTTGCAGTTCGCGGCACCCTTAGAGTCTCCAATTTTTTTCAAGGCACCCCTCCAAAATAATTATTGAGCAGTCCTGTTTTAGAAGTAGTTGGGTCAAAAAATTGTAATAAGTATTTAGGTCAGGACAGAAATACTTATTTAGTTGTATGCAAAAATGCCCCCTCTGCATCCAGACACTCTGCCCTCAGGCACTCTGCCCCCTCTGCATCAAGACACACTGCCCCCTCTGCCCTCTGTCACGCTGTCCCCCCTCCTCTGCTCTGTCAAGCTGTCCCCCCTCCTCTGCCCTCTCTCACAATGTCCCCCTCCTCTGCTCTCTCACACGCTGTCCCCTCCTCTGCCCTCTTACACACTGCCCCCTCTGCCTTCTGTCATGCTGTCCCCCCTCCTCTGCTCTGTCACGCTGTCCCCCCTCCTCTGCCCTCTCACACACTGTCCCCCCTCCTCTGCCCTCTCTCACGCTGTCCCCTCCTCTGCCCTCTCACGCTGTGTCCCCCTCCTCTGCCCTCCCACGCTGTGTCCCCCTCCACTGCCCCTCTCACGCTGTGTCCCCCTCCACTGCCCCTCTCACGCTGTGTCCCCTCCACTGCCCCTCTCACGCTGTGTCCCCCTCCACTGCCCCTCTCACGCTGTGTCCCTCTCCACTGCCCTTCTCACGCTGTGTCCCCCTCCACTGCCCCTCTCACGCTGTGTCCCCTTCCTCTGCCCCACTGTCCGCCTTCTCTGCTCTCTGTCCCCATCCTCTGCACTCTGTCCCCCTCCTCTTCCCCGCTGTCACCATCCTCTGCTCTCTGTCCCCCTCCTCTGCTCTCTGTCTCCCTCCTCTGCTCTCTGTCCCCATCCTCTGCCCCACTGTCACCATCCTCTGCTCTCTGTCCCCATCCTCTGCTCTCTGTCCCCCTTCTCTGCCCCGCTGTCACCATACTCTGCTCTCTGTCCCCATCCTCTGCCTCGCTGTCACCATCCTCTGCTCTCTGTCCCCATCCTCTGCTTTCTGTCCCCCTTCTCTGCCCCGCTGTCACCATCCTCTGCTCTCTGTCCCCCTCCTCTGCTCTCTGTCCCCATCCTCTGCCCTGCTGTCACCATCCTCTGCTCTCTGTCCCCCTTCTCTGCCCCGCTGTCACCATACTCTGCTCTCTGTCCCCATCCTCTGCCTTGCTGTCACCATCCTCTGCTCTCTGTCCCCATCCTCTGCTCTCTGTCCCCCTTCTCTGCCCCGCTGTCACCATCCTCTGCTCTCTGTCCCCATCCTCTGCCCCGCTGTCACCATCCTCTGCTCTCTGTCCCCATCCTCTGCCCCGCTGTCACCATCCTCTGCTCTCTGTCCCCATCCTCTGCTCTCTCTCCCCATCCTCTGACCCGCTGTCACCATCCTCTGCTCTCTGTCCCCATCCTCTGCTCTCTGCCCCCCTCCTCTGGCCCGCTGTCACCATCCTCTGCTTTCTGTCCCCATCCTCTGCTCGCTGTCCCCATCCTCTGCCCCGCTGTCCCCGTCCTCTGCCCCGCTGTCCCCATTCTCTGCCCCGCTGTCCCCCTCCTCTGCTCTCTGTCCCCCTCCTCTGCTCCACGCCAGGCACCAGCCATAAAAAAACAAGAACACAGAAACTTACCAATCCGTCGGGCGCCGAGACCCAGCAGCCTCCTCTCTCCCGCAGCTTGTTACTGACGTCGATATTCAGTGACAGCTGCGGGAGAGAGGAGGCTGCTGGGTCCCGGCGCCCGACGGATTGGTAAGTTTCTGGTTCTTTTTTTTTTATGGCTTGCCCGCGGCACCCCAGTGACAGCAGGGGTACCGCGGCGCACAGTTTGGGAACCGCCGGTCTAGAGGGTATGGAAAGAGGCAACAAGGGTCCCATAGGAGCTAAACGAGAAGATTTATGCTGAGCACAAACATCACAGGAAGCCACGAAATCCTTAACATCAATACGAATAGATGGCCACCAATATGAGCGAGATATTAGCGCATATGTCTTCAAAAATCCTGCATGACCAGAAATTTTAGAGGCATGATACCAGCGTAATAATTTTTTCCGAAGAGTCTTGGGAACAAAAGATTTGCCAGGATGAGGAGTTTGAGACACAGTAGAGGCCATCAGACACTTAGGATCCAAGATAAGACGATTATTAGGAGGATCAGAATCTGTAGAAGTGTCAAAAGCCCGAGATAGGGCATCCGCTCTTTTATTCAAATGTCCAGGTTTAAAGGTGACATGAAGATTAAAACGAGAGAAAAAGAGGGACCATCGAGCCTGCCGAGGATTGAGACACTGTGCCGTTTGTAAATATAACAGATTTTTATGATCAGTAAAGATTGTTACTACATGTTGTGCGCCTTCCAATAAATATCGCCATTCAGATAAAGCCAATTTCATCGCCAACAATTCTTTATCACCAATAGTGTAATTTTGTTCTGCTGGCAAAACCTTCCTAGAGAAAAAAGCACATGGTAGCAGACGATTAACAGATGAACGTTGGGCGAGGATTGCTCCAACTCCAACTGCAGATGCATCTACTTCCAGAAAGAAGGATTGGATTGGCGAGAGGATTGGCTGTTGAAGGATGGGTGCTGAAGAAAAGGCTTTTTCGAGATGGGAAAAGGCCTCTAAAGCCTCCACTGGCCATTTTTTAGTATTAGCCCCTTTCTTAGTAAGGGCTGTAATAGGAGCCATAACACTAGAATAGTTTAAGATAAACTGTCTGTAGTAATTTGCAAAACCTACAAAACATTGAATGGCTTTAAGAGTCACTGGAAGTGGTCAATCCAGAATGGCTTGAACTTTTTCTGGGTCCATCTGCAGACCCGATCCAGAAACAATAAAGCCTAAGAAAGGCATAGAAGTAGCTTCAAATGAACATTTCTCTAATTTACAATAAAGATGGTTCTTGCGGAGCCTACTTAGTACCTCAATAACATGCTTCCGATGAATACCCAAATCTTTAGAAAAAATGAGAATATCATCTAGATATACAACAACGTAGGAGTAAAGAAGATCCCGGAATACTTCATTAATGAAACTTTGAAAAACGTCTGGAGCATTACAAAGTCCAAATAGCATTACCAAATATTCGAAATGGCCATCACGGGTATTGAAAGCGGTTTTCCACTCATCTCCAGACGGAATACGAATTAAATTATAGGCACCTCTCAAGTCCAGCTCCGTAAAGATGTTAGCTCCTTTAGTACGGTCAAATAATTCAGTAATTAGAGGAATAGGATATCGATTTTTGATGGTCACCAAATTAAGGCCACGATAGTCAATACAAGGACGAAGAGAACCGTCCTTTTTCTTTACAAAAAAGAAGCCGGCCCCAGCCGGAGAGACAGAAGGTCTAATAAATCCTCTTTGAAGATTTTCCTTTACGTAAATAGACATAGCTTCAGTCCCTGGTTGGGAGAGAGGATACACCCGACCTCTAGGTGGACTTTTGTCAGGTAGTAATTCTATAGGACAATCCCACGAACGATGAGGAGGAAGAATCTCTGCACGAACTTTATCAAAGACATCAGCAAACCATTGATATTGAGGAGGTAACGTAGAAGATTCTGATGGTACAATAATCTTAGAAGAACGAAGAGGTCTCACCTTACGTAAACATTCTGAATGACACTGCGGACCCCACGATAGAATCTCAGACGTTTTCCAGTCGAGTTGTGGAAAGTGGGATTGAAGCCATGGGAGGCCCAAGATGACTGGTGACATAGTACATGGCATTATGAAGAAGGAAATACTTTCAAAATGTGGCGCTCCTATATTAAGACAAATCAACTTGGTCTGGGCATGAATTACACCTTTGGGAAGGCGAGAACCATCAATGGCTGTGATGACAACAGGATCCTCCAAAGAAACAAATGGAATGGACCATTGGGTAACTAAATCTTGTGAAATAAAGTTTCCAGCAGCACCAGAGTCAATTAAGGCTTGGGTAGAATGTCTCTTAGAATCATATAATAATAAAACTGGAATAGTGCAGGCAGCAGAAGAGGAGGTTTCCTCAAGCCCCAATCTGACCTCCCCAGAACAGATCAGGGTCTGGCGTTTCCCGGCCTCTTACAACAGGTATTTAAGAAGTGGCCAGGGTCACCATAATAGATACATAACTTCTCTCGTCGTCTACGGTCACGTTCCTCTAGGGTCAACCGAGATCTCCCAACTTGCATAGGCTCATCAACTACTGAAGTTTGGGAAACCGGATGAAACACAAATCCATGAGTTAAACAACGTCCTACTCCCTTCTCCACTGTTCTTTCTCTAAAGCGTAAGTCCACTTTATTACACAATGAAATAATAGCATCCAAAGTAGTAGGAAGTTCATGAGGTGCTAATGCATCTTTTATGCGGTCAGATAACCCCTGCCAGAAAGCGGCCACTAAGGCCTCATCATTCCAGGAAAGTTTAGAGGATAATATACGAAATTCAATTACATATTGTGCCACTGTATGATTCCCTTGGCGTAGACGAAGTATGGCCATAGAAGCAGGAGCAAGACGACCAGGTTCGTCAAAAATCCGACGAAACATCAAAAGAAAGGCTGCGTAGTCAGAGAGAAGTGGATCATTCCTCTCCCAGAGTGGAGATACCCAGGCTAAGGCTTGGCCATTCAGCAAAGAAACCACATATGCCACTTTGGACCTATCAGTGGGAAACTTCTGTGATTGAAGCTCAAACTGAATTGAACACTGATTGAGGAATCCACGACACATTTTAGGGTCCCCATCAAATTTGGCCGGAGCAGGCAACCTGAGCATAGATGAAGTCACAAGGGAGGCCTGGTGTCCCGAAACTTGATCCGGAGAAGAAACTGGCACCACTGGTTGATTTGTTAGCAACATATCTAGAGGACCAGCAAGTGCTTGAAGACATTGTAATAACTGATGCTGTGTATTATCTTGTTGTTCCACTCGAGCAATTAGATGCTGTAGCATATCTTTTGCGGAAGGCTCCACCGGGGGATCACACATTTGGCCTGATCTTACTGTCACGGCTATGAATAATTAAGGATCCCCAGCCTCTACTTAGATGGTAATAGTAGAGGGGGTGGAGACAGGACACAGTGGAATTGAAGTTCTTAACTTGAGAGCATCACAGGGAACAATAACACAAACTCCTAGAGCTCCTAGATCCTGCCTTTATCCTCACGAGGGAGTTGGGGGTGGGGTATTCCTATGCTACAAACCATTATGTTATTTGTTTTGTTTTGTTGTTATAATTTTTTTTTTTTTTTTAAAAAATGCCTACTTAGGTTTCTCCTCTCTCCCCGGGTCCGCTTCAAGCTTCTACAGAGAACCTCACGGAAAAGGGGGCTGGGAATCCCCAATTATAGACGCTATTACCTCTCTCCCCCAACTTGATCAATGTGACCTTTGATGTTGTTCGGCATCTCCTAGAGCCTGGGTCGATATGGAGGCAGAAAGTCTGGGAATGTTCTCTCCATCTATTCTCCCCTGGCTCCGATGGGCTCTATACCCAAAACGCTCCTAGCTGCGCCCAGTCATATCACACTCCCTGGCAATTTGGGACTTGTCCTCTCAAAAATACGGTCTCTTTCCCAACCCCTCTACAATTATACCAATATTTAATTCCCCAGAGTTCTCTCTGGGCCTCTCCCCAGGGGGTTTCAGCCATGGCTTTCATGGGGAGTCCATTTTCTAAACGACTTTAGCTCTATGAGAATTTTCGCAAAATTTGCTGATATCCAATATCGACTACCCATCCCCTCAAAATACTTTTGCCAATATCTGCAGCACTGGCACTTTCATAGCACAGTGAAAGCTCGCCTTTCTTCCCGTTCTCTTACTACCTTTGAAAATCTTTGTCTCAGTCATTCCTCTACAAAAGGTCTCATTTCTACACTATACTATGCACTTGCTTCACCTACTCTAGATCTTAGAGACCCTCATAAACTAGCCTGGAAACATGAACTTGGTGAAACTTTATTGAAGGAAGAATGGTCAGAGATCCACTAGAATACTGCCTCCAATTCCATTGCGTCAAAATAAAAGAGAATGCTTACAATGTACTGTACTGTTGGTACTACTTGCCCTCTCACCTCCATAGAATGCTCCCTGAATCTTCTGACCGCTGTTGGTGGAGGGTGCTCCCACCAAGGTACCTTCCTCCATACATGGGGGACCGGTTCGAAGCTGACAAGATTTTAGGCACCCTTGGCAACTCGACACCAGAACAAGTTGGCCAGACATTATTTTGGCAGATAGCTGCCGAATCGCAGCGTAATGGTGGCAGCAGATTTCCCTATCCCTTCAGACTATTATTAACAGAGTTTGGCAGATGCAACAAATGGATTACATGACTAGCATTCTTAATAAATCATCAAAATCATTCACCATGGTCTGGGATTCATGGCTTTCATTATTTCAGGCTTGGTCTACCTTCTAAAACTATATAGTTTTTGCACCTCCTTCTTTCTAATTACTTTTTTCTTTCTATCCCTTTCTCTGTCCTTCTTCTCTTCTCTTCCCATTTATTTTCCCCTTCTTGCTATTTAAAAACTTTGGGTATCTTCAATGCTCTCAATACGATACCCTTGCATTGAGGTGTTAAAATGTTACGCTGGTCGTATTTTCTGGTTTCTAATTATTTATATTCATGTTGACTCTTAATGCTGGTTGTATTTATATTTGACCTTGCAAAAATAAATCTTTAATAAATCTTTAAAAATATAAAAAAACAATGCCGCTATATCCAGGACCCGATGCCATTGCTCTTTTAATGTCGGCATTGTGATTGATTACACTGACGACCTGTCTGCACAAAAGTTTCATGGTGGCAGGTTAAGTGCCAACATTACCTAAGTCACAATGATGTACCCTACCTGGTGATGTCACTTTGGGGAGCAGTGCAATAAAAGTCAGAATAATTTTGGTACCAGACCATCTCTATCACAAGCTGAACTCTTTATTTACACTCCTCTTCGTCTAGCCTGATAATCATTATGGTTGCTGCAATACAGAGATATATACAGCTCTGTACACTCTCCAGCACAGTTCTTAATGAGCAGTATGAATTTGGTTGCAAGTATATCTCCTTACTCCACCTGCACAAATTTTATGTTTTCTAAGACAGTTCACATGTCTCCTACACTCCAGTAGTCAATACTTCACTGCAGTTCACCTCTTCTTTGCACATGTATGCTAACAGGCAGGAAGCTTTTCTTCAATGTAGTTCTGACACACGCTGTGTAACTCTCACCCCTCAACTGCGGTGATGATTTTGCCCTTGGGCTCTGACACTTTACTCTGTGTACTCTCAGCCCCTGGCTCTGACACTTTACTCTGTGTACTCTCAGCCCTGGATCTGACAATTCAGCTACACTGTCTCTTTCCGCAACCCTCTTTCTAGGGTTTCTTCCATGCAAAATGTTCTCCTCTCTATCTTGGGGTTCTGTTTAGTGATATGAGGATATCCCCGTCTCTGGGATTGGGCACTCCTCCCCTCTGTATATGCAGTCACACTGCTGATTTTATCACAGTACATGCCAGGTTCTCCTGGTCACAGTAGTTCCACAACTACTCACAGTTCAGCTTGAATCACAGTGTAGCTTTTCTCAAACACATATGCAGCTCTTACATGCCTTAGTGTATGCATGCTGCCACTTGCAGCAATTCCACCCTTCTCTCCAGGGGGTCTATGCTCTGGGGGCCCTCCCCCTATTCAGGCACACATTACTTGCCCTTGCACAGTCACCACGCTCACATTCCCAAGCAATGCCAGGGGAGCCTGGGAGCATCCTCCCCAATCTCCCAGGTCCAAGCTATATCATATCACCTCTCTTCTCTCACTGTCTCCTCCCTCTTTCCCGCACTTTCTACAGCCCCTCCTTCTTCTCAGTCACTAGCAGGTTGGGCTGGGTTGTCACCACAGCAACCAGCTTGAGTGCCTTCTCTTTCCACAAACACCTAACTCTCCCTCCAGGAAACCCATCTTGTATTCACTGGGGTGAATGGTTTACAAAAACACCACTAGGAGGCATTACATAATATATATATATATATATATATATATATATATATATATATATATATATATATATATATATATGTATAAAGGCAATACAGTGACAACATGAGCAGCATCATTAACTCTATGATACCTAACAGCACTGGAGTCATTGGTTTGATTTCAACCAGGACCCTATTACTTTGGAGTTTGTATGTTCTCCCCATTTTTCTGTGGATTTCCTCCAGGTATATACATATGAAATGTAGGTTAACGGTCTTCTGGCAAATTTCACCCTAGTCTGTGTGATAGGGAATTTAGACTGTAAGCTCCAATGAGACATGGACTGATGTGAATGATAACATATTCTCTGTACTGCACTGCATAATAGGATCAACACTATAGTTAAGGAGATAAGCCAAACTGAACTCTTATTATGTAAACATTAATGAATATACTTATTTGCCCTTCCATGTTATAGATAAAATGTTTCTTGTGCTTTTTGAGTGGTTTGTTTTCCACTTTGCTTCATTAAATTTATGTTGCCAAAATGTTTGTCTATCTATAAGAACAATTCTACATTTTGCAGGGTGCATTCAGGTTTTTTATGCATTCATTTTACTTTTTTATTTTAGGCATGGCTTTTGGCTTTGTTGCTTGAGAATTTGAAGAGCTTGGAGAGGTTTATTTTTTTCTACCCTTTTTCTCTGTCTCATTGCTAACCCATTCAAACCAGTGAAGCATTAACTAAAGAAAACTAGACAAAACACAACCTAAAGATTCCAAAACTTGATGAGCAGCCACAGAACAATAGTCCATAATAGGACCTCATTACAGTCAAGCCAGGAGAACAAGCCTTACAAGCTAAGGTAAACAAAGCAAATAATGAATTAATTATATCAATGAGAAGAAGTACAATCATGTGACAAAAAAATCCAACATAAAAACAAGCAAGTTCAAAATTAAGAGGTCCCTGTGTAAAAGGGAACAGCAAATGAATCTTACAAAGATGTGTTTGAAAAGACTGACCAAACACTGAGAACTGGGATGTAGTCAGCAAAAATAATATTAAATTAATAATAAATTGACCTTTTAAGAAACAAAATTTGCTGTAACTCATATTTGCATACATTTTGTTCCTTTTATTCCATGTTGACCCTGTTCTCCATATATTTAAAAGGGGAACTACTTTGGATATTAAAGAGTATCAGACCATAAAGGTTATCATTATAATTATTATTGTAGAAATAGCAACATGCTACAGGAAAGTATGTACTGTATTTTGTAACATTACTCATATGTAGACCTCTCAAAGTTGAATTCAAATTATTTGACAATGTCATTTTTATTATGTTTCTTTTGTGTTTTATTTCTGAAAGCACTTTCATGTATTCCCTTTGTTAAAACAAAGACATACAATTTGAACATAAAATGGCATTCCTAAACATAAATTCCTAAAAATAAGTAAATCTAAAGCTGGGTACACACTACACTGTTTTCGTCCAATAATCGGCTCAAACAGCCGACATACGACCACTCGTTCAAGAGTCGGGTCAGTGTGTGCAGTGACACGATGGTCGAAAGTCTGCCCAAATGGACGATTGTCGCCTCATTTGGTTGGTCGTACCGTTTAATATTTTTGTTCCAATCTCGTTTCCGCTGTGCAGTGTGTATAAACTTCCAACCGATCCACAAGAGTGAGTGCGAAATTACAGTCATTGCTCACGACAACATGGCTGTAAAAAGTCGCTAAAGGGACGTCCGCTCTTCCCTTTATCGTCCTAAACAAGGCTAGTGTGTATGCAGTCCATTGACCGAGCGATCAGACCATCGATCACATGTAAAATCGCTCGGCATAAAAGGTTGGTCGGAATTTCTGTAGTGTGTACCCAGCTTCAGAATGGGAAATAACAAAGTTAAACAATATTAACCAGCATTCAGAGTTAAGAATTCAAATATCTATATCAATTTATCAGTAAGTTCACAAAGATTTGGATAAACAGTCATGGCAGTGTCTTCAGCAATCAAATCAAACATATTCACAAATATAAACACAGTCCCATAGCCCTAAAACACTGGTTATCACAGTTAGGTCCCTAACTGGTTACTGGCCACTTGTTGGCACCTGTATCCTACACACAGCTCAAACCCAGCTTTTTAAGCTTCCTGTCAGGCATTTCTCTGGCTGATTCTTTAATTGATTAGACTGGGTGCTCGTGTGTGTGTGTGTGTGTGTGTGTGTGTGTGTGTGTGTGTGTGTGTGTGTGTTTGTGTATGTGTATGTGTATGTGTGTGTGTGTGTGTGTGTGTGTGTGTGTATTTAAGCCTATCTGCACCTTTAGGCTGTGGTTTCCAAGGGAAACCATCACTCTTTCCTCTAGTAGAAGGTGTCAAAGCGTCCCAATTGCCACAATAGTTAAAATATATTCAACAACAATACTCTTTAATATTACAGTTTTATTAATCACAATATATCTTGCTTTATCTAATTCAGTTTATGAGATTCAAACACTATATATCGGTTAGAATTTGGGATTTTGTATCTACTGGGGAACACACCGTAAGCTGTATGGATGCGATACAAAGAGAGGTTGTCCCACCGTTATACACTGAAGTGTTTCACGCTGTAGGCAAAATGCTGAGGGTACTGCTAAGTACACAAAGTGTGGGGGTTTGGTAACGTGCAAAAGAGTAGACAGAGTTTGTGGGCAGTGCGTAACGTGTGCTAAGAAACCAAAAGCTTTTTGCACTGGTTGGACAGTGTGTAGCATTCAATAAGATGACACAAAGTTATGCAACAGGGTAGACACACCAGGAGGGGTAAAACAAATGATTAATGATCTAGGTAGACTAGAGGAATGGTCAAGAGAGTGGCAACTACAGTTTAATGCCAAAAAATGCAAACTCATGCACTTGGGTCTCATAAACCCAAAGGCTAGATATAGTATTAATGGCACTATAATGAAAACTACTGAGGAGGAAAGGGATTTATGAGTCAGTATTTCAGGTGACTTAAAGGGAGGTAAGCAACGTAACAAAGCAATGAGAAAGGCATGTCATATGCTTAGTTGCATCGGGAGAGGAATCAGTAGCAGAAAGATGGAAGTAATAATGCCACTGTATGGATCATCTAGAATACTGTGTTCAGTTCTGGAGGCCATATCTCCAGAAGGATATAAATACATTAGAGACTGTACTAAGAAGGGCAACTAAAATGGTGCATACAGCACAAAACTTACCGAGAAAGACTAAAAAATATTAATATGTATAGTTTGTAGCAGAGAAGGGAACAGGGGGACATGATAGAAACTTTTAAATATATCAAGAGGGAAATATTCTTCAAAGGAAGAGAAATATTAGAACACGAGGACATGCACTGAAACTGAAGCAAAGTAGATTCAGAGGAAATTTAAGGATAAATTACACCCAGAAATGGTAGTGTATAAGTGGAATAGCCTTTCATCAGAGGTGGTAGAGGCCAGTAGAGCAATTTAAAGATGCTTGGGATAGACGTAAGGATATCCTTAAAAAGATTAAAGGAATAAATAGAGTTTGAGGTTACCATAGGCTAAAAAATGGGCAGTTTAGATGGGCCAAGCGATTCTTATCTGCAGTAAAATTCTATGATTACTTGATTGCTATCATCATGGATTACTTTATATTGAGGATAATATTTTTGGGGAACATTTTTCTACCAAGCCACATACAAAATTTAAAGAAACAGCAAACACAGATAAACTGCTGTAGTCGACACCACTTTGTAGTATGTCAAATGCCTTTCATCAAACCCAACATATGAGCATGTATAATGCATTTGGCCAGAAGTTAAAAGGGGTTTCCATCTTAATTTTAATATTATTAGGCCATACTTACATTATAACAACAGTCCAGTGCAGTTAGTTGCTGATCACTCTGTACAGCTCCTGGAGTCTTGATGTTAGTATTATTATTATTATCTTTAATTTACAAGGCGACACAAAGGGTCTGCATTGCCGTACATGACATATACAGAAAACAGTGAGCCATAGCACAACATGATACAGAAAGAACAAAAAAAAAAAAAAAATATATACACACAGACACAGGTAACATGGTAATGCAAATCAAATTATTTCTGGAACAATGAGTTAAAGTGATGGTAGAAATCAGCAAGAAGTAGGCCGACGCTTAAGAAAATAGGGCTAGGGAAGCAGGCCAGGAGATACAGAGGGTGATGGAATAGTAGAAAGAGCACATGAGGAAAGAGGGCCCTGCTCCTGAGAGCTTACATCCTAAAGGAAAGGGGGAGACACAAATAGGGTGGTACTAACTAGGGGACAGAGCCGAGACAAGGGAGTTAGGAGGAGGACTTAATATAGAAGTGAGTCTTAAGGGCACGCTTGAAGCCTTTGAGAATAGATGCTAACCTGATGGAACATGGAAGATTGCTCCACAGCTGGTGAGCAGCCCGGACAAAGTCATGGAGACGGGAGTGAGAAGAGGTGATCAGTGAAGTAGTGAGGCGGTGGTCACAGGCAGAGCGGAGGCGGCGGCTAGGAGTGTAGGCAGAGATGAGATTGGTGATGTAGGGAGGGGAGGATTGAGTAAGAGCTTTCAAGGTGATCAAGGAATTGGGATACAGGACTGGGAGGATGGTAGATAACAGCAACATGGAGGTGGACCGGGTGGAAAAGGTGGATAGAGTGAACCTCAAAGTAGGAAAAAGAGAGGGATGGTTCAGGGGGAACAATCTGAAAAGAGCAGCAGGAAGAGAGAAGTATGCCAACGCCACCACCTTGCCAGTCCCCAGGTCTGCGTGTGTGGGAGAAGGACAAGCCCCCGAAATAGAGAGCAGCAGGAGAGGTAGTGTCCTCATGGGATAGTCAGGTTTCAGTGATGACAAGCAGGTTGAAAGATCTAGAGTTAAATAGATCATGGATAGAGGTCAGTTTGTTACAAACTAATCTGGCATTCCAGAGACCACAGGATAGAGGAAGAGAGGGAAGTGGAGAGATGTGGATGAGATTGTTGGGATTGCTCGACTGCAAGGGTGACTATGATAAGGAGCGAGGGGCATGACAGGGAGAGAGGGTTGGAATAGGATGAGAAGCAGAAATAAGAGGGGATTTGTCAACAGACAGGAGACGAGGGGCAGGGGAGCAAGAGGTGGGTGAGGAGTGGAGATGGGGCAGATAAGGGGGTTTATGAATGAGAGAGGTAGAAGGTAGGAGTGATGTGAGGGAATAGATTACCTGGGGGAGGTGGTAGGTTGCAGCAGATAGACGCTGAGAGAAGAGCAGTGAAGGGGACAAGAGGAAAAGGGTGTGAGTGATGAAAAGGAGGAGAGAGGGAAAGATGGTGGAGGGGGCAGCGAGTCAGAGCAGGGGCAAAGAGGCACAGATGAGAAGAGAGGAGGGAAATATGGAGGAAGACGGGAAGGGATGGGGGGAGTGAGGAGGAGGAAGAAAATGGAAAGGTTGAACAAGGGAAGCAGGGAGATAGAGGGAGAGGACAGAAGAGAGAGAGGAGCAAATCATGATAAAGTTAGAGAAGGTATGGAGTAGACAGTTGAAAGTAATACAGAAATCAAGGCTGGTAAGGGCTAACAAGTGAAGTGAGGAAATGGTGAAAGCAGGAAAGGTGAGTGAGGTGGGAGAGTGCAGCAGTAGAAGGAGAGAAAAGAGGAGGAAAAGATGTAAAGTATGAGCCAGGGAATAGGAAGCAGTAAGGACAGTAGAGAGACCAGTTGGGTGTGTTAAGAAAAGCAGTTATATTAGACACTGACATTAGGCATGATTGGAAGGAAATAGTATAACATAAGGGATAATACAAGGTGCACTGAGTTGGTTATGTAAGTCCACAGGACAAGAGGGAGCCCCATTAAAAAATCAAGCTAAGTGGGGAAACAGTGCAGTTTAAAGGTGGGAATACAAGCAGCATAAGTGGAATCAGCAAGTCCTATTAAAACTGCACCAGCCAAAAATAAGTGTGAGAAACATATCAGCAGGGAGTGTCCAGGCAGTTGACAATGTAGGTGGTGGATGATATCAGAGCTCACAGCTGATTCTGGAATGGTGACCTCATGTAGCAGTGTTTGCAGGTAGAAGGTTTCCCCCTGTTCTCCTCTTGTTTATCTTTTGTATATCTCTTATTATAAGAACTAAATTTGTTAATACACTTGTAAAAATCCTTACTTAGAAGACTCCTCACTAGCTAACAGGAACAGAATCCTGGGTCCTGTTAGGCTGCTGGCCTGATCACCAACCCACAGAACTAGATGACGGAGATTCCACCTTTAGCAGCTGCCTTTCCCTTAGAGCTTGATGCGCTCACCGGTACTCAGATGCCCCCAGAACTTAGCTCCAGATGTAGTGTGGGTTGGTAATGCAGGACCACAGCGGCAGACCAGGAGACTGTTAGAAAGCAGCGGGAAGTCAAAACGATAGCCAAGGTCAAGGGTCACAGGCAAGCAGGGTAGTCAGTTAACACGCCAGAGGTCGGGGTCACGGGCAAGGTAGCAGAGTTCGAGGTACAAGCCAGAAGGGTCAGGGTCACGAGAAAACAGGCAGAGTTAAAATCCAAGCAGTGGGTCATACACGGGAGATCCAACAAAGTATCCACAGGACAGGAACAAGGAAGCAGGAGCAGGCCAGCAAGACTGGGGCAGTAAAGCTATAACCAGCAGGGAGGCTAAGTCCTCCCTGCCTTAAATACCTAGACCAACCAATCAGGGCTGATCCCTGAAAATACACACAGGCCAGTCCTAATTGCCCATTAATCAGCCCACAGGTTAGTGAGCCTGCTGCGCGTGCGCCTGGCTTCCCTATCTTGCCAGGACGCAGCATTGGGGAGACTTAGCGTCCGTCCTACCCGGAAATGACGTTCCGGTCGTCAAGGTGACGGCCGGGACGCTAGAGGACACTGAGAGCGAGCCGTGATGGCTGTGAGTACCGCCGTGGCTCGTAACAGGTCCTTGCTTCCTGTCACTCACCGGACCGTGACTTTGGTCCAGAGGAGCGTTCTTGGATCCGCGCAGATGATCTCAAAGCTCCAGCTCTTCTAAAAAGATTTTATTCCAAGTATCCGGGCCAACCCGGCTCCAAGTGTTTTGTGCCCACCTTTAAAAGGGGGGGTACTGTCACTCACCGGACCGTGAGTGCCTCTGCGCTGGTGCGTTGTTCTCTAGCCTTCCTGCCGGCGCCTGTCCTGAGCAGCGGCCGTCCGCCATCTTGATGGACTGCGCATGCGCAGCACCCAAGAACTCTTATGAGCTTTGCTTTTAATCTAATTGGTGGATCAGGCACCTCTCCCTATTTAAGGCACCTGTGCTCATTACATCGTTGCCTGATCTTGAGTCTCATTTCCTGTGAGTCTCTGAAGGTGTCTCCTGTGTCCTGCTTGTGTCTTCAGTTTCCTGCTGATTACCTGCTCTACTCATCGGTGGTTCCCATACCCGCTACTGACTTCTGTATCCTGCTCGTGTCCACAGCTGACTGCTGGATTACCTGCTCCGCTCATCAGCGGTTCTCATACCCGCTACTGACTCTTGTATCCTGCTCGTGTCCTCAGCTGTCTGTTGGATTACCTGCTCTGCTCACCTGCGGTTCCCATACCCGCTTCAGCCGTTCAGCGCTCCTGCTGTGCCTGCATATCCTTGTGGACAAGCTTCTCTACTCATCAGCGGTATGCTTACTTGCTATTGACTTTCAACTGTTACCTTGCATATCTGCTTAGGACCAGCTTCTCTACTCAGCAGCGGTATCCATACCCGCTATAGACTATTAGCTGATACGCTGCCTATCTGCTTGGCACAAGCCTCTCTACTCAGCAGCTGTATACATACAGCCATAGACTATTAGCTATAACGCTGCATATCTGTTTGGAACAGTTCCTCTGTGCTTTCATTGTATTCATACAATTATTGACTCTATTCATTCCTCCACTTATCCTCACCTGGACAAGTCCTCACCTCCTCGCAGTGGTAAAACTTGCTGTCCGCAGACCACTGACGCCTCCTCTACCTACCTGCACCTGGACAAGTCTTCTCATCACAGCAGTGGTACAACTTGCTATACGCAGACCACTGACTTCCCGCTACCTACCTGGAAAAGTCTTCCCTTCACAGCAGTGGTACAACTTGCTGAACGCAGACCACTGACTCTCCCGCTACCTACCTGCACCTGGACAAGTCTTCCCTACACAGCGGTGGTACAACTTGCTGAACGCAGACCACCGACTTCCCCGCTACCTACCTGCACCTGGACAAGTCTTCCCATCACAGCAGTGGTACAACGTGCTATCTGCAGACCACTGACTCTCCCATTACCTTCCTTCACCTGCTCACGTCCACCCTGCTCTCCGTGGTTGAAACCTGCCTTCCACTATAGCTGCAAGTCGCTGACTCATCTACCAGTATAGCTGCAAGTCGCTGACTCATCTACCAGTATAGCTGCAAGTCACTGACTATCATCAATTCCATTGGCATCCTCTCTCCATCTGCTGTTATATATACGTTCCACTATTCACCCTGCTGCCAGAGGACCGCTGTGCAAACTCCGCCTCTCTGGCAAGCATAGTCAACTGGTGAATCCTGGGCAGAACTCCTAGTGCCCGTGACAGTAAGATCAGGCCATGACAGACCCAGGATCGGAACAAACAGCTAAAGAGATGCTGCAGTACCTGGTTACTCGGATTGAACAACAAGATGTTCGACAGCAACAGTTGTTTCAATGTTGTCAGGCTCTAGCCTCCCGAGGAATCCTTGAGCAAAATGTAGCAGCTACTGTTGACACTCCAGTACCTCCTTCTTTTCCCCCAGTGCCATCCCAGGTGTCTACCGCTTCCACGCTACACCTGCCTACTCCTTCTAAGTATGATGGAGACCCCAAAACCTGTAGGGGTTTTCTTAACCAATGTTCCATTCATTTTGAACTCCAACCACATAACTTTTCTACTCATCATTCCAAATTTGCCTATCTCATCTCTTTGTTTTCCGGACAGGCTCTCGCATGGGCCTCCCCTCTGTGGGAAAGAAATGACCCCTTATTGGAGGATAGTGCCATGTTTATCTTTACGTTTCGAAGAATTTTGGACGAACCTGGTCGTGTTGTCTCTGCAGCTTCCAGTATTCTCCAGCTACTCCAAGGATCTCGGTCTGTAGCTCAGTACGTCATCCAATTTCAGATTCTTGCCACCGAGCTCCAATGGAACACTGAGGCGCTGATAGCTGCCTTCTGGCAGGGGCTTGCCGACAAGATCAAAGACGCACTGACCTCACAAGAGTTACCTTCCTCCTTGGACGATTTGATTTCTCTATGCCATCGTGTAGACATGAGGTTTTGTGAGAGAGATTCCGAAAGAGTAATGTCTTCCAAAGCGCCTGTTCGCTCAGTATCCCAAGTTCGTCATCTTCCACCTCCAGTAGAACCCATGGAGGTAGGACGCTCTAAACTAACATCTGAAGAGTGTTACGAGCCGTGGGCGGTGCCCAGCCGCCGTGACTCTCCTACCTGCGTCCCGGCCGTCGCTATGGCGACCAGGACATCACTTCCGCCTATGACCCGGCCGTTGCCGGGGCAACGGAGGGACGCTTCAGCGCTGCGTACCGGGAATGAGAAGCCGGGCGCATGCGCTCATCAATATTACTAGCCTGCGGGAATTTAGGTGCAGGGGGCTGGGTATTATCAGAGCCAGGCTCTGATTGGCTGTCCTCACTATTTAAGGCAATGAGGTCTGCTACCTCATTGCCGGTTATAGCTTCTGTGCTCCAGTCTGCTGACCTGCTAGTTCCTGTTCCTGTATTCTGATACCACTACTGACTCCCCGTGTATGACCCTTGGCTTTGAATTGGACTTTGCTCGTGTTTCCTGTGACCCTGATCTCTGGCCTGTTTACCAGTTCTGCTATTCGCCTGTGACCCCTGACCTCAGCTTGTTTACCGATACTGTTGTCTGCTGCCGGCCCTTGACCTCTGCGTGGACCTGACTCTTCTTGCCTGGGTTCTCCCCAGCCGGTACACACTTCACGACCCTCTGTCAGTCTGCGGCCCAGTCTGTCCCCACCATCAGGGGCTCCAGTGAACACCTGATTGGCAGAGTAGATTCCGGGTTGTGTTGTGCCGGCTGGAGGGGTTCCTAACAAAGAGAGGGAGCGACGAGTGAAGAATAGACTCTATATCTATTGCGCTGACTCTACTCACATGCTGAACTCATGCCCTAGAAGGTCGGGAAAATGCCAGGCCCTAACCAGTTCTGGAGAGGTAGGGTTAGGGTCCCTGTAGTCCTCTCCAAATTCTATGGATGCTAAAATCTGTGCTTTTGATGTTACCGTTTCCTTTGCCACCAAATCGTTTTTGTCTCAAGCACTTCTGGATTCTGGAGCTGCTGGAAACTTTATATCTAGTTCTCTAGTGAATCAATGGTCCCTACCAGTGATTCCTTTAAAAGCACCTGTAGCGGTCACCGCTATCGATGGTTCACGCATAATTGATGGACTCATCACTCAATGTACGGCTCCATTGACCCTTCAAATTGGAGTCTTACACCAAGAGAAAATTTCCTTGTTGGTCCTTCCTGTTACCACCAGTCCCATCGTACTTGGCCTTCCATGGCTTCAACTTCATTTTCCTCAGATTGACTGGAACACTCCTCAAGTCACTTCCTGGGGTCCGGATTGTCATCATAGATGTTTGTCTCAAGTCGTTCCATTCAAAATAAATCAGTCTTCCATTACACCCTGCCCACCGGGTCTTCCTCCACAGTATGCTTCCTTCGCGGATGTGTTCGATAAGATCCAGTCTGAACACCTTCCTCCTCATCGGGCGTGGGATTGTCCGATTGACTTACAACCTGGCAA
Source organism: Mixophyes fleayi (assembly GCF_038048845.1). Taxonomy (NCBI): domain Eukaryota; kingdom Metazoa; phylum Chordata; class Amphibia; order Anura; family Limnodynastidae; genus Mixophyes; species Mixophyes fleayi. The sequence goes on along the minus strand of NC_134404.1, from coordinate 235,966,781 downwards.
GAACCCTCCTAGGGGTCGTGTGTATCCACTCTCGCTACCAGAAACCCAAGCAACTTCTGAGTATATCAAGGAGAACCTCCAGCGAGGATTTATTCGACCTTTCACTTCTCCCGCTGGAGCGGGGTTCTTTTTTGTGAAGAAGAAGGATGGATCATTACGACCCTGTATAGATTATCGTGGTCTCAATGCCATTACTATCAAAAATCGGTATCCTATTCCACTAATTACCGAGCTCTTTGATCACATTAAAGGAGTCCGGATATTCACCAAACTTGATCTTCGAGGCGCCTATAATTTAATCCGGTTCAAGTCTGGAGACGAATGGAAGACAGCTTTTAACACCAGGGATGGTCACTATGAATATCTAGTTATGCCCTTCGGGTTGTGTAACGCCCCCGCTGTCTTCCAGGGTTTCGTGAATGAGATCTTCCGGGACTTGTTGTATGTCTGTGTCGTCGTCTACGTGGACGACATATTAATATTTTCTCAGGATCTGCCCACTCATTATCAACATGTGGCAGAGGTCCTTTCCAGACTCCGGAGAAACTCCTTATTCTGCAAGTTAGAAAAATGTTCCTTTGAGCTATCCCAGATTCCATTCTTAGGATATATTGTGTCCGGAGTTGGTCTAAAGATGGATCCTGAAAAGGTGAACGCTGTACTACGTTGGCCCCAGCCAACTACTCTCAGAGCAATCCAATGTTTTTTAGGTTTTGCAAACTACTACAGACGTTTCATTCAAGGTTTTTCCTCCATCGCTTCTCCCATAGTGGCACTGACCCGGAAGGGAGCGAACACTAAACAATGGTCCTCCGAGGCCCTTCAAGTTTTCCAGTTCCTCAAGAAGTCCTTCTCCTCCGCTCCTGTTCTTCGACAGCCTGACGTGACCCTTCCTTTCTTTTTGGAAGTAGACGCCTCTAATGTTGGCCTAGGGGCCATACTATCTCAAAAATCGGAGCAACAAAAACTCCATCCTTGTGCCTTCTACTCTCAAGGTCTTCTACCTGCGGAGAGAAATTACACTATCTGGGACAAGGAGTTGGCCATAAAAGCAACATTAGAGGAGTGGAGATATCTGCTGGAGGGAGCTCGTCATCCTGTTACTATTTTTACAGATCACAAAAACCTGTTATATTTGCAGTCAGACCAATGTTGGAATCCTCGTCAAGCAAGATGGTCACTTTTCTTTTCCCGGTTTGAGCTTATCATAACCTTCAAACCAGCTTCCAAGAATCGAAAAGCAGACGCCTTATCTCGGGCATTTGTGGTGTCCTCTGACGCTGAAGACTGTCCTAATCATCCCATATTGGATCCCAAATGTGTCACTCTGGCCACTTCCACCACCAAGGTGCTACCATTTGGGAGAACCCTTGTGCCTCCATCTCTACGTAAAAAAATATTATCGTGGTATCATTCTTCACGCTTTTATGGACATTCGGGTGAACGCAAGACGTTAGAAGTCCTTTCTCAAAGCTACTGGTGGCCCTCTATGAGGAGAGATGTCAAAGAATTTGTGGCCGCGTGTGAGTTGTGTTCCCAGTTTAAAACCCCCTGCAGAACACCGGCGGGATTACTTCAACCACTACCCATTCCTTCCAAGCCTTGGACCCATATTAGTATGGACTTTGTCACCGATCTTCCTCCTAGTAAAAAGTGCAATACCATCTGGGTTGTGGTGGATAGATTTTCGAAAATGGCACATTTTGTTCCTTTGACCGGTTTACCTTCCTCGTCTACTCTGGCTGATCATTTTATCAAGTAGATCTTCCGAATTCATGGATGTCCAACTGAGATTGTTTCGGATAGAGGAGTACAGTTCGTCTCCAGATTCTGGCGAGCCCTTTGCAAGACTTTGGGTATCCGATTGTCACTATCATCCTCCTACCATCCTCAATCAAATGGACAGACCGAGAGAGTCAACCAGGATCTTGAGACTTTCATAAGGATGTTCTCCTCAGCCAACCAAGACAACTGGGTAGATTTACTTCCATGGGCTGAATTCGCCCATAACAATATGTATCACGAGTCATCTTCAAAAAGTCCATTCTTTGTGGTATACGGTCACCATCCGTCTTTCCCAGAATTTCCTGCCCTCCCTCCCACCTAAGTTCCTGAAGTGGAGAGTGTATGTCAGAATTTCAAAAATATCTGATCTCAAGTTAATTCCTGCCTGAAGAAGACATCTGCCAGATACAAATGTTTTGCTGATAAAAAAGAGGCAAGCTATTCCACCACTGAAAATTGGAGACCGCGTATGGCTTTCTACCAAAAATATTTGCCTGAAGGTTCCGTCCATGAAGTTCGCTCCCCGTTTCATTGGTCCATACAAGATCACTCAGGTGATAAATCCGGTGTGCTTCAAACTACTATTACCTAAGAACCTTCGTATCTCCAACGCCTTCCATGTGTCATTACTCAAGCCTCTTATCATCAACTGTTTCTCTGTTCCTCCTTCAGCACCTCGGCCAGTACAAGTTCATCAAGAGGAAGAGTTTGAAATTACTCATATTTTAGATGCTAAAATTTCGCGAGGAGTTCTTCGTTTTCTTGTGCATTGGAAGGGCTTTGGTCCAGAGGAGCGTTCTTGGATCCGCGCAGATGATCTCAGCGCTACAGCTCTTCTAAAAAGATTTTATTCCAAGTATCCGGGCAAACCCGGCTCCAAGTGTTTTGTGCCCACCTTTAAAAGGGGGGGTACTGTCACTCACCAGACCGTGAATGCCTCTGCGCTGGTGCGTGGTTCTCTAGCCTTCCTGCCGGCGCCTGTCCTGAGCCGCGGCCGTCCGCCATCTTGATGGACTGCGCATGCGCAGCACCCAAGAACTCTTATGAGCTTTGCTTTTAATCTAATTGGTGGATCAGGCACCTCTCCCTATTTAAGGCACCTGTGCTCATTACATCGTTGCCTAATCTTGAGTCTCATTTCCTGTGAGTCTTTGAAGGTGTCTCCTGTGTCCTGCTCATGTCTTCAGTTTCCTGCTGATTACCTGCTCTACTCATCGGTGGTTCCCATACCCACTACTGACTCCTGTGTCCTGCTCGTGTCTTCAGCTTCCTGCTGATTATCTGCTCTACTCATCGGTGGATCTCATACCCGCTACTGACTTGTGTATCCTGCTCGTGTCCTCAGCTGTCTGCTGGATTACCTGCTCCGCTCATCAGCGGTTCTCATACCCGCTACTGACTCTTGTATGCTGCTCGTGTCCTCAGCTGTCTGTTGGATTACCTGCTCTGCTCACCTGCGGTTCCCATACCCGCTTCAGCCGTTCAGCGCTCCTGCTGTGCCTGCATATCCTTATGGACAAGCTTCTCTACTCATCAGCGGTATGCTTACTTGCTATTGACTTTCAACTGTTACCTTGCATATCCGCTTAGGACAAGCTTCTCTACTCAGCAACGGTATCCATACCCGCTATAGACTATTACCTGATACGTTGCCTATCCGCTTGGCACAAGCCTCTCTACTCAGCAGCTGTATACATACAGCCATAGACTATTAGCTATAACGCTGCATATCTGTTTGGAACAGTTCCTCTGTGCTTTCATTGTATTCATACAATTATTGACTCTATTCATTCCTCCACTTATCCTCACCTGGACAAGTCCTCACCTCCTCGCAGTGGTAAAACTTGCTGTCCGCAGACCACTGACGCCTCCTCTACCTACCTGCACCTGGAAATGTCTTCTCATCTCATCAGTGGTACAACTTGCTATACGCAGACCACTGACTTCCCGCTACCTACCTGCACCTGGACAAGTCTTCCCTTCACAGCAGTGGTACAACTTGCTGAACGCAGACCACTGATTTTCCCGCTACCTACCTGCACCTGGGCAAGTCTTCCCTACACAGCGGTGGTACAACTTGCTGAACGCAGACCACCGACTTTCTCGCTACCTACCTGCACCTGGACAAGTCTTCCCATCACAGCAGTGGTACAACGTGCTATCCGCAGACCACTGACTCTCCCATTACCTTCCTTCACCTGCTCACGTCCACCCTGCTCTCCGTGGTTGAAACCTGCCTTCCACTATAGCTGCAAGTCACTGACTCATCTACCAGTATAGCTGCAAGTCACTGACTATCATCAATTCCATTGGCATCCTCTCTCCATCTGCTGTTATATACGTTCCACTATTCACCCTGCTGCCAGAGGACCGCTGTGCAAACTCCGCCTCTCTGGTAAGCATAGTCAACTGGTGAATCCTGGGCAGAACTCCTAGTGCCCGTGACACTTCCCCACATTACCCTGTTAGCCTTATCTATACAAAGAAAGCTGTACTGTACGGTATTGTCACAGTATATAATATTATAATCATTTAGCTGGCAGGTGAGTGCATTGAATCCTGATTTCTGTTAAAAGCTGTAATTTCTTCATTTTACTGCAAGGACCTGGGAACTATATATCAGTAGAAGCGGCCAGCACTGACCCGCAGTTACAGAGTAAGTACATACTTGCCAACTCTCCCTGAATGTCAGGGAGACTCCCTGAAATAGGGGTGATCTACCTGACTCCCTTAAGAGTCTGGCATTCTCCCTGATGCTGAACCAGTACAAGGCGTGGTTGGCTTCACCATCTGTGGCATTATGACACAGTTCAGAAATTGTGTCCTATGTCCATGTATTGATGGAGTTGGCCATTTTCATGAAGACCAAGATTTAATCAAAGACTGACAGAGCAGGGCAATCTCCCAGTTCTCGCCCCCACAAGAGATAAGTGGTGGCAAATAATGCGTCATCTTAACCCCTGCCTCGGCTGTAATTGGCCAATATTGTGACATTGTTTAGGGGGCGGGCCAAAATGATGCGATTCATCAAGTCCCGCTCTCACACGCCCACCTCTCCCGGGATCTCCCTGAAGCCAACGAGGAAAAGTTGGAAAGTATGGGTAAGTGGGGACTAGTGTTTTAAAGTATTCTGGGTGGGGAAAGGATAGGTAAAATAAAAATAAAAACACCTTAACTGAAGAACTATTTTGACCCTAATGTAGTACAGCATCTATTTGATCAGTAAACTCCTGTGTGACCAGGGAATAGCTCCTTACTATGTCAGTTAGTGTGTCAGCTCCTAGAGAGAATAGACAGTTATTAGAGCAACCAGGGGAGAGATGGCAAGTGCCATCTACTAACTCTAAACCATGAATCATATAACTTTCAGTGAGAAAACAAGTGAGGATCTGAAAAAATGCCTGAGGGTATAAAAATTTGTCTCTACCCACTGAGGAAGGTGCAATTTACATATGGGTTACTTTCATTCAAGATTTCATATTGGTTTACTTCTACAAATAGCAGGACATCACTTACACAAAGGTCACCAGGTCACTGGTATAAAAAACAACTATAACTAGCAGCACTTAATTGGAACCCTGGGTTAACCCTCTTCTTTTCAGCTGGACTAGAGAAGAAGTAAAAGCACACCAGCAGTGAAACCAGCACCCAGTGACACCTGGGTTGTTTAAAAAATGTATATTTTTTTTATTATCATTATTTTCAATATACAATCCCACCCAAACCATTGGGAGAACAACACTTTAATAGTAAATATATCCTATTTGTGCCACTGCGATTGACCAGAAGATCCAGGGGAGTGGTGAGCTGTGGAGTGTCATCTCAGGCAGCAGAAGGAGTTGTCGATTATATTATAAGAGGATAATGTGTTTGGTCATTTATTTTAAGGGATTACTCTCTTGCAATACACTCCAGATGCTCTGTTTGCCTCTTGCATCTGGATTTCATCATTTACTCTCTGGCAGAAAGGCTCACAACTGATTTATTTAGTGGATTAGATAATATTTACATATGTTACATTTGGTCATTGTCAGCACATTATTATTATTCCCTAACAGAATTGTATTTACTGTATATTTTGTACCAAATGCCTGCTGAAGAAAGTTAGCATGGCATATATACTACTTTTTTCATGTAGTTGAGGTTTCCTTAATGCAATCCTCCTTAGTAAAAGTTGGTTACCAAGTACATTTTTATAATACTGATGAATTTTAGAAATGTAGAAAATGCTGTGCATTTTCCTTTTACGTTTCAGAGAGCAGGGACCTCCCACCTTTTGCTGCATGTGATCTACCTGTACCGTTATGAATGTGTTTTTCTTTTATCCTGCTACTGTGCAGGACTGCGATATATATTGGCACTTTACTAATGAAGGGTAATAAGTACTATGCTTCCCAGAACTCGGACTACCCCAAAACCCACATCCCTCCATGGTCACAAACTCCACTAAATCCCATCTCAAAAAAATAAATGAATGGAAATAAGTTAATGGAAATTCATGTTAAATAACATATGTAATAAAAAAAAAATTCTGTACAAAATACAAAAAATAAATTCACAGTGCTTGGTATCCATGCACACTTGCTGCTCCGCAGCTGCGCCTACATAACCTTTCGATACAGCCTGAACTAAATTAGCTAAAAAGAAATTAAAGAAATAGCCTAAGGAAACCTAATGGAGACCAACAGTACAAATTCATTGAAAATAAAATATAATATAATATTGTTGCAAAGAAACACATATGTAAATATTTAGATAATTATTTCCTTATTTTGTGAGACGTTAACATGACATTTTTTAATAAATCAACTTATATATCTCTTTAGTGGGTATCCAATCACATTTCTAGAAGCAAGACAAAACATGGTTTAAAAAAAGGTATATATATATATATATATATATATATATATATATATATATATATATATATATATTTAGAGTAAGAATTGCACTGTATTCTTGAAAATTATGAAACAGTGCTTTTTATTTAAATTAGTTTCTGTTTACAATTTGGTTAGCATGTGGAATACATTTCTGGACCCATCTGTAATATAATTTAACAAATCTGGCAAGGTATATAAAGGCAACATATCTGAAAGTTTGTGTGTGTGTATGTGTGTGTGTGTGTGTGTGTGTGTGTGTGTGTGTGAGATTTAAGTACAGTTGGAATTAGTGGTGGAAGTGTATGCGTTGGTATGACATACCACCACTTCTCATACTGCCTTCATTGTAAAACTATCAAATTCCATTCAATTACAGTTTCCATACGATCTACTTCGACCACTGATTTCAATACTATATTATTACCGTTATCTATAAATTGTATTTAAGCTTTACGTAGTATTACTTACCAAACAATTCTAGTGTTCTGTCACCAGAGAGGCACATTGAAATTTAACATCATTTAACACTATAATAGCAGTAAATGTGGGTATTTTAAAAATAGTTTTTATATTATTATGACTTTCATAATTCAAAATGACCTTTAGTTGAGAAAAAAAATAATGTTTTATAACTATAATGTCTAGACAACAAACACCACAGCAGGTATGCTTGACTGCTGGACTGGTATTTTGCTTTCTCACCAGGTATGTCTATTGCTGCTGTGAACCTTCTGTCTACCACTGGAATCTAAGAATTTCCTTATCGTGTAAAAAGGTTACATTCTCTCAAAATATTGATGAAGTTTACTGTATTGTTTACATACTCCTTTCTTTAATATTCATTATTATTTGTCAACAAAGAATGATTTATAGTTAGAAATGTAATAATTTAATTCTGGGGTCAGATGCTTGGAGTAATAGGCGCATCTCTAACTAAGTGTATTGCTTCACTTGAAAGGAAATATGAATCTTATCATCAGCTATCATCATCATCAGCAATTTATATAGCGCCACTAATTCCGCAGCGCTGTACAGAGAAATCACTCACATCAGTGCCCCGCCCCATTGGAGCTTACAGTCTAAATTCCTTAACATACACACACACACACACACACACACACAAAAAGACTAGGGTCAATTTAATAGTAGCCAATTAACTTACTAGTATATTTTTGGAGTCTCTCATAATCCTTGCTTTTATTTTTTGTATATAATATATTTATTTAATTTATTCACCCCCCCTGGATCCGCCCCTAATATGTAGTTATTCACCATCAATCCCTTCTCATTTGGAGCTTACCAACTAAATTCCCTGCCACACACACACACACATGCACGCACGCACACACTTGTTTTTATTGCATCGTGAGGACCCATGTCTGGAACATGGTATATAGGGACACCCCTTTCTTAATGCCCTGTCGACAGAACAATCATAAAGGGTATGTGTAGGAACTGTTTGTCACTGTTTGTCACCAGAGTTACCACATGAGATTTAAACTTTGACTTTGCATAAAGTACTGACACGGACGGCAAGATGGGGAAAGTGTCATGTATTTTGACTGTCTGAGGTCATCCACATGCCCGCTTACGACGACACCTAGCCATGGAGCCTACAGCCCTTTTCAACCACTTTGCATCATTTCAACATGTTTGATCGCCTCTTTAAAGCTGTTATGCGGTTCTTTATGTAGAATTTCAGCCCCGACCAGTTCCAATCTTTCAGTATGGATGGTTCAGTCATGAGGCACGCAACACAGTCTCGCTTTCCGGGCACCTGGTATGTCTGTATAAACCTCATCAGGTGTTTCTCCATAGCCTCCTCTCTGTCCAGGATTTCCTCCGCAATTCTTTACAACCTGAAAGGAAGTAGAGTGGTCCATTATGGCTCCGCAAGATACAGAGAAGGAAAAATTCTTCTGCCTAGTAAAAGTGCGTGCTACACCTACCTGTGGAAGCTATGGCTGCACACTGTTCCTGTGTTGCCAGGTCCATACACCGTCTCTCTTCTGATGTGGCAGTGCCGACTAAACACTTGGCCACTTGTCCCTCTCTCACAGGGGATTGCTCATCATACGACATGTCACTCTGTAACTGGACCGGTTCTGAAATGAAACAGATATGTAAATGACCGAGGTAAAAGTCAAAAGCATACATCAGACACCAGATTTTCCACTTACCGTCCGGATCAATGTGCATCTCATACAAATTCTTGCCTTTGAATTCAGCCAGTCTGCCACTCTCGAGAGCCATTAACAGTTTGCTGATCTTGGCGAGTTGGAGGCTACCTTCTGGGAGGTGGTAATACTGCTGGTGCACCCTGATGTTGTGCCCAAGGAGGTCTGCCAAATGATCCAGTTCTGTGTCGTTTACTTGACCCCACATTCTCGGGCAATCAGAGCCTCTTAAGTGTGACAAGGCAGCTGGTCTGGCGAACATGTAGACATTTTTGCTATCCACTCCACATTTGTCACACTTTTCTGCGAGAAGTTCCATTGCAGCTTGAATGGCTGGTGTCAGCAGGAGGGGGACTTTTGTCCCTCGTTTTCCTCGGATTTCAATGCGAGTGAAGTGCCGGCTTCCTCTCAACCTCGTAAAGCACTAGTGACACATCTTCATATAGATCTGAGGTGTCTCTTGAGGAGAAGGTAGTCAACAACATTTTTGAAACTTCCCTTCCCTTCTTCGATTGAACAAGATCACCTGTGCCAGGGTGATTTTTGCAAGCAGTGCCCAGTGGATAACCGTAGGCTCGGTGTATAACCCACTTCGGTAGGCTTGCTGCTTCTCATCGAGATACAAATGCATTTTTTTCACATCTTCCGTGAAAGGTAAGAGCTGAGGCATGTTCCACTTGGACTCCTTAAGAGTTTTCAAGGCAGCCGGTGAGATCAACTCATTCCATCTCGCCTCCTATAGCTTCCTGAAATTTTGTGTGTTTTCAACCGCAGCAGTGCAGCCCTCCATCATGGCTCAGCACTCCACAATGCCCACTATCTTTTGCAGGCTGTGCCCGGTCTTGAGTGCCAGCGAGGGCTTTTTAAATGTACCTGTCTCCTCGTCATAGCCAGCTACCAGCTTCACAGCGTCTACTACGTGCAGAAAGTTTGATGGTGCTGTAAAGTCTTCCATCTTCTCCAATTGGGTAGCTCTTCTGGCTTGTAGCAGTAGCCTGCCCATTTCTCTAAACTTCTGACGAATGTGCCTGCCAACATCTGATCTGACCCGGTTGAACAGATGCTGTCCGATCTGCATGATGCATCGATCATTTTTGACTGCGAGTAAGACTTCATTCTGGATCATGTCACTCAAGAGCTTCAAAAAGCTATCACAAATGTCAGGTGGAACAGGCGGAGAAATGGCGCACAGTGACTGGACTCTGTTCTTGCCAGGTGTGAGCTTGTTGCTCCTTCGGTTTAGCTTACATCTCTTCATGTGTCGCCACAGGTATTTCCTTGCAAACAAGCCCTGGCAGGCTAAACAGTGCATGAAGCCTTCAGCATCCATCTCTTTGTCTGGAAGTTTGCACAGGACCAAAGCGCCATGGTCTGTTCTCATTACCTCAGCATTGTGTACAAAGGTGCCCTTATTGCAAAGATGTGCCATATGCATGCATCTTTCTTTCGAGTGCTTTGGGAATTTCAGGGCCCAGGCTACTTCAGTCTTATTGTGGTGAACATGCTCCATGTGTCGGGTACCTTTTAAGAGGGGCTTCTCACAGTACAGTCAGTACTGCTTTTTATTATACGCCCTGGAGTCATCACTATTTCTGTATAGTGCTTGGACAGACACTGTGTCATCTCTCTGACTCTCTGTGTTTAAAACACGGCTAGCAGAAGGTCGAGAATGGTCATACATCGAACTCATCTCTGGGTACCTGCACTCTGCTGCTCTGGTGGGCAACAGGGCATCACTGCTGGTGTCTGAAAAGCTCTCCTCTGAAATGTCAAGGTCATACTGATCTCCACTGCTCTCTGGGCTATAGTCAGAGCTACTGGTGGGCTGTCATGCTTTCCTGTCCCCGCTTTACCTTCAGCAGCAGACGGATTCGACTGTGTCTTTACCCGCTTGGTGTACAAAGTGCCAGTAGGGTGCAGTTATTTCCTTTTCCTGCTCCTGCTATACATTTGGATGGAATACTGGCCTCTAGCAGTGGGATGCACACACACTTTCTCCCCTCCACACTGGACACACGCACACTTTTGTTCCGACAAATGTGACTCGCTGGACATACCAGATTTTTATGCTGAGCATATCAGCAAGGGCTCCTGCATTGATTAGTTTTGAGAAGCTTTGTGGGGACCTCAAGTTATGTCCCCACTACAACTCAGGTCCCCACAGTGTTGGTGTGTAAACAGGTCAATGTACCCACAAGCATATGAATGCAAGTACACACACACACACACACACACACACACACACTTGATTCTATGTTGTTAGAAGCCTATTAACCCTCCAGTGAACATTGGACTCAGAAGAGACCAGAGTTCCAGAAGTAAATCCAGGCAAACATAGGGAGAACATACAAACTCCACACAGATAGGGCCCTGCTCAAAATCCAACTGATGACCCCAGCACTGCAAGGCAGCAATGCTAACCAGTGTGACACCATGATGCCTGTATTTTGAGCTAACTTCTTAAACTGCAAAGGTCCTACTGCTGTTATTATAACCTTACTAAAAACTTTACTACTAAACTTAACACAATAACGACACCAGACAGCTGTTAAATTTGGCAAAATTTAGGTCACCATTTATTAAAATTTAAACTTGAATTTGAATAGGTGATGGGGAAAGCAAAATTGTGATATGGCACAACTGACGTCAAAATACCAGTGTATAGCCATCCACCACTAACCACTTGACCCAGGACAAATCCTTTACGATTGGTCGGTGCTAAATCTGGCGACAGCGTGATTACCAACTCTGGGCTCACAATGCCCCACCCGTACAAGGCAGGCCAAGGAGTCCTGTTTTTAAGGAACCAACAGCAATGGTGCTTCAAAGAGGGAAGTGACCTGCGGCCAATCAGCGATAGCACAGTGTGACCGGTTACTGACTCACAAAATGCCTTTCTGCCAAAGCTGGAGACCTTTAACAGCCTACAGCCCGCCACTGAGTGACCTAACAACATCTTCTAAACCCTTCAATAACTGCTCAATAGAATATAATAAACCCTCGTCGGTGAGGTGTAGCCCATCTGGACGATATAAATGTACCTGATTGATGGTGATTTGCAGATGGTTAATGCTAACCCCTCCTAATAACTTTATTACTCTACCTATGATTTTATTCAGTTTTTTGAGGACACATTTCATGATGGGGACAGCAATTGGGGACCTCTAGGTTAGCCTGCAAATTACTTTGTGCCAACAAAGGTAAACCTTTGGCCACAGTGTTTTTATCGCCCGCAAGTCCTCTCTAATGGCTATAATTAAATCGACAGACTTGCCTTTCCCCAAATCAATTCCTCCCAGGTGTATCACTAATATGCCCGGGGGGGCTATCTTTTGAAATTTCCATGGACAGCAGGGGCATAAAGGCTGACCATTTCAAGCCATGTCTGCCTATCCACTGTATGATAACCGGGGGCCAATTTGGGAAAATTGCTTGTAGCCCCATGCCTGGATGCTCAGTGCACGTATAATTGTCCAATGACCCACACCAGAATCTTCTCCGACTGAGCACCTGGGGTAAAACAGTAATCTAACGACAGGAAGTGTCAATACTGACCAAATGCTGACCACCCCTTCGTATAATTGGAAATAATGTTGTTAGAGTCATTCCATAAACAAAGAATAAAGAGAAGGAGGGAGGGGGGTAGGTATCACCGTTAGTCCAAATGAAGGCGAAAAACCCATAAAACCCCGGAGGCTCACCACTAATCAGGCCTTAATCCGAGGAAAAAATGAGAAAATTTCTTCATGACCCCACAGAGCGTGATGAGTGGTTAAGCATTGCACTACCGGACAAAGAAGGATTGGGGACGGGGAAGGATGCAGAGGGAGAGGGTAGGTGTAGGAAGAAAAATGCATGACAAGCAGTCAAAATAAGCTTACACCTGTGCGCCAATATCCAAAGAATAAACCTGCTAGCTTGGTGGAACCAAGGAGTCTAAGTCTGTATATATTTTGATGTCGACGGAAGCTCCTGACTGTGCCACGGCAGCAGCTGTCCCAATCCTGAACGAGTGGATGCCAAAAAGTGTTGGGTCTAGACCCACTTGCTGCAAGGCTTTTCTAAACAGGGAATTGAATTGATACTTCATCAAGAATGTTCCATCCACATGCACCAACCAGGGCACCCCTGTCGGGTGACGTAATGCTGAAAAATGAGTACACCATGCTACCGGGCATATTATGGTGTCAGTAGATGCCTTCAGGATTAGCCAGTTGCCTTACTGATCGGTTTTGGACTGGGGAATTTTAAATGAAACATGTGAGGGAAAAATGTTAATACAACACGTGTTGGGACTGCGCAACCAGATCACTTATCCTAAATGCGCCAAAATAGGCTAAAGAGAATGCCGTACTAAACAGAACTGCCTTGTATATGTTATCAGCTATCTGCGCAAGCGCTACTATCAGCTGCCGCAAAATCTCTACTGAAATTGGCTGCCTACCATCAGCCTCCCGAGGTTTTTAACTTGCTCAATCCTTTAAGTGCTTTAGAAATCAGGAAATGTTTTGTGATATCCTCCTTACCCAACATGCGGGACATAAAGGATATGCCTGCCAGTAGCAGGGAGACAGACGATTTGGTGACGCCTGCCCGATACCTAACCCATATAAACACCAACATGTCATCCGTAAGTGGTGCTGCTGAACTTCCTCTGGATTCTAAGAAGTTGACACAATGTTGCCATGCTGAAGGGTAAGCTCACCTGGTATGAGGGGCTAACGATGACTCCGCTAATTCTTGTATGCCAGCACGATGATTTGCCAAATATAAGGTGGACATGGCATACCCGTGAGCGGAGCATGGGGGGTCAGCTCGCAGAAACGCTGCTACTGACAGTGTGATATTGCATCAGCTATTTTGCTGTCAACTCCTGGAACATGAAGGGCTTTAAAAGAAATGTCATATTTCAAACATCTAAGGAGCAGGTGTCGCAGTAGGTTAATAGCTTGAGGGGGAGGAAGCGCCTGTTTATGCATTGCTCGACTCCCAAATTGTGGCACCCGCAGATAATGTCTCGTCCTTTCAGATGTGAGGCCCAAAGCTCTATTGCAACATTTATTCGGAATAGCTCCAAGACTAATAAATTTGTTACTAAACCACGAATAAACCAGAACTCGGGCCAGCGTGACACCATAAGCCCTGGAAATAAGCACCAAAACCACAGTATGCAAATCCAGTGACATTGAAGAGATGGATTTCCGAAGGCCATATCCGAACGCCATTGAACGAAGAGAGAAATTCTGACCAAACTGCCAGATCTCCTCTGATGTCATACGACAGAGTTATCGTACTATGCGGACTGGTGAAACCCGCAGTGGCTAATTGTAGCTTTCTGCAAAAATCCTTGCCAATGGGAATCACTCTGCATGCAAAATTAAACAAACCAAGCAGCGTCTGCACCTGACGTAAAGGGAGATTGCGGGCTGACTGGGCGGAGTTTCTCTATTTTGTCCTTGGGCAGCTGACACCAACCCTCTGTTGTGTCTATTTTAATGCTCAGGAAACAGGGGGAGGGACCCTCAGTTTTGTCCTGCGCTACTGGCATACCCAATATTCTAAATAAGGATTTCGCAACATCTATTGCGTGTGTTTTGAGGTGTGCCTTGCTTCCCCTGCTGCTGCAACCTCGTGGGTGGGGCAGACGCAACTAAATTCGTGTTGGGGCGCATCATCTCTACGTCTTTGCAATCAAAAGGAATTATATGCTGCCCCGACACCCGCTGTCTTAAATTCTCGTCATAATTTCGTCAATGTGATCCCCCATATGTAAGGAAAATATTGGTGATGAGGTGCAAGTATCGCCACACGTCAGTCACTGTCTCTGGTCGGGACTCGATGTATGAAGCTGCATAAGAACAGTAACCCAAAACCCAACGTGGGAAAGATTTGTGCGCATCCTCACCTATACCCTCTTTTTCTTTAGCTGCAGCTAAATCTTTCTTAGCTCCTTCAGTGAGCTTGAACAAGTCACCGTAAAATCCCTTCTTTATCCTATCCCTAATACACGGGCGGAGTCCGGTAAGTAGAGCAGTATATGAGCATTTAATCACAGCTACACCGTGCCCTAATGGCCTGCTAGGTATTTGACTCTCTTTCTGCTGCATTTTGGACTCTGTGAAATGACCGTGAAGAATCTTCATTAATTTACGCTGACCCTGTTTGTCATCCGACGAACCCTCATTAGTTTAAGTTAACGGTGTGCTGTGTTTTTGTGAAAGTGTGTAATAAATTCTTTCATGTTCACCTGAGAACTCTGCTGCACCATTTGCTTCCGCCAGGGATGCCGTTGTGCTGGACTCTATTGCCGGTTGTACCGTCGTCTGCGGAAGGGAAAAAAGGGGTTGCCAGCGCCTAGGCGAGGTGGCCGACATAGGGACATAAGGAGGAGGCCAGCTACTGTCCTGAGTTAAACAGGTCTGGTCCCTCGAACCATATTGGGAAAAAGGGAATCCTAATAATGATGGTGCTGGTGGAGCAGAGGATACAACCCCTTGTTGATGCCCTTGACAATGGAAGAGGCCGAGGTGTCTAAATGATCTGGTGGGGGAAGAAGAGCAGACATCATCATCATCATTTATTTATATAGCGCCAACATATTTCGTAGCGTTTTACAATTGGGGACAAACACAGTAAACAAATAAACAAACTGGGTAAAACAGAAAAAAGAGGTGAGAAGGCCCTGCTCGCAAGCTTACAATCTATGGGACAATGGGAGTTTTATACATGAGGTTAAATCTACATTTTGCATTTCGGCCCCACCAGACTTCAAAGGTAAAAGTGACTCATAAGCTGAATGATCCTGTCACGCAACAATGTTGGTCAGGGGATAGTTGTCTTGTGTGAAATTGTGTAACGGATGGTAATAGGGTAATGTAGTGAGGTTAAGAGGGTGGTTGAAGAATATTATAAGCTTGTCTGAAGAGGTGGGTTTTCAGAGAACGGTTGAAAGTTTGTAAACCAGAGGAGAGTCTTATTGTGCGAGGGAGAGAATTCCATAGAGTGGGTACAGCATGAAAAAAGTCCTGTAACCGGGAATGGGAGGATGTAATGAGGGTGGATGAGAGACGCAGATCTTATGCAGAACGGAATTGCCGAGTTGGGAGATATTTTGAGACAAGAGAGGAGGTATATGTTGGTGCAGCTTTGTTGTTGGCCTTGTAGGTTAGTAAAAGTATTTTATATTGGATTCTGTAGAAAACAGGCAACCAGTATAGAGACATACAGAGTGATTCAGCAGAGGAATAACGATTTGCAAGGAAAATCAATTTTGCGGCTGTGTGCAAAATAGCTTGTAGGGGTTTGAGTCTGTTTTGGGGAAGACCAGTAAGTAGGGCATTGCAATAGTTAATGCGGGAGATGATAAGTGAATTAAGGTTTTGCAGTGTCTTGTGTGAGATATGTGCGAATTCTGAAAATGTTTTTTAGATGTATATAACATGATTTAGATATAGAGTCAATGTGGGGAACAAAGGATAGGTGTGAGTCAAGGATTACACCTAGGCAGCGAGCTTGTGGGGTGGGAATTATGGTCATCTTATCAACAGAAATAGAAATGTCAGGTATGCTCTTGTTGCTGGGTGGAAATATTATTAACTCAGTTTTAGAAAGATTAAGTTTGAGTTGGCAAGAGGACATACAAGATGACAGAAAGACAGTCAGTTACATGGGACAATACAGAATGTCGAGAGATCAGGAGAGGATAGATAAATTTGGGCATCATCCGCATAGAGATGATACTGAAATCCAACAGAACTTATTAGATTTCCAAGAGAAGCAGTATAGATAGAGAACAGCAGAGGATCTAGCACTGAGCCTTCCGATACTCGAACTGATAAAGGAAGCAGAGCAGAGGTGGCCCCAGAGAAATTAAGAGTGAAAGAGCGATTAGAAAGGTAGGATGAGAACCAGGATAGAACAGTGTCTTGAAGACCTAGAGATTGCAGCGTTTGTATGAGAAGAGAGTGGTCAACGGTGTCAAATGCAGCCAAGAAATCCAGGAGAAATAGGACAGAATAATGGCATTTAGTTTTAGCAGTGATCAGATCATTGACAACCTTAGTTAATGCAGTCTCTGTGGAGTGTTGAGAACGAAAGCCAGACTGAAGAGAATCCAAAAGGTTGTTTGCGGAAAGGAAGCGTGTGAGGCGAGTGTAGGCAAGTCTCTCTAGAAGCTTGGAGGGGCACGGGAGCTGAGAGATGGGATGGTAATTTGAGAGAGAGTTTGGGTCGAAATCTTGTTTTTTTTAGAATAGGAGTAACCACTGCGTGCTTGTATAGTGATGGAAAGATGCCAGTAGAGAGCGAGAGATTATAGATTATAGTTAGAGGTGAAATGAGCACAGGAGACAGGGATCTACCAATTTGCGAGGGAATGGTCTCAGGATTCTTTATTGTTGGTATGACACAGGACTAATGGTAACGCTCACCTTTCCTTCTCCAGACAAGCATTTTACCAGATGCCCCAAACAATCTGAAAGGGGATTCATCAGAGAAAATGACTTTACCCCAGTCCTCAGCAGTCCAATCTCTGTACCTTTTACAGAATATCAGTCTGACCCTAATGTTTTTCCTGAAGAGAAGTGGCTTCTTTGCTGGCTTCTTGACACCAGGCCATCCTCCAAAAGTCTTCGCCTCACTGTGCGTGCAGATGCACTCACACCTGCCTGCTGCCATTCCTGAGCAAGCTCTGCACTAGTGGTGCCCCACAGCTAAATCATCTTCAGGAGACGGTCCTGGCACTTGCTGGATATTCTTGGGCACCTGAAGCCTTTTTCACAACAATTAAACCTCTCTCCTTGAAGTTCTTGATGATCCAATAAATAGTTGATTTATTTGTAATCTTACTAGCAGCAATATCCTTGTCTGTGAAGCCCTTTTTGTGCAAAGCAATGATGACTGCACATTTTTCTTTGCAGATTACAATGGTTAACAGAGGAACAACAATAATTTCAAGCACCACCCACCTTTTAAAGCTTCCAGCCTTGTCCTCGTCAACACTCTCACTTGTGTTAACGAGAGAATCACTGACCTGATGTCAGCTGGTCCTTTTGTGGCAGGGCTTAAATGCAGTGGAAATGTTGTTTTTGGGATAAAGTTCACTGTCAAGAGGGACTTTGAAATTAATTGCAAATCATCTGATCACTCCTTATGACATTCTGGGGTATATGCAAATTGCCATCATAAAAACTGAGGCAGCAGACTTGAAAAATATTTGTGTCATTCTCAAAACTTTTGGCCATTAGACTGTATGTAAAGAATGGGGGGGGGGTATTGTTCTCTTTGCTAACTTTAATCAATGACATAAATATTCATGTGTTATGTGCAGCTGGTCATTATTTTATGGAGCTAACCTGATCTATTTGTATTAGGGTCAGTATTATTGCAGCTAATCGAAGGTAAATATCATAAAAGCCTCAAGCCCATATTATTTATGCTAATAGGGCAATAGTTATGCTCTTTCTCTAGCCTGTAAGCAGATTTCAGTAAGACAGAGGATGATGGACAGTCTCTTTTAGTTCAGCAGGCATTTCTAAGAGAGGTCAAATAAGCTGTTGCCAGAAGCAAATAACATATAAAGTACCCATCAGATCCTCCTGGATACAAAGGGCATCAAGATAGTTTCATGTAATATTCCAGGGTTGTGTTGCTTGTGTAAAGTTTATTCTGTGATAAAGATAGATGTAGCTCATCTAGAAAAAGATTGATTTAGAATCTCGGGAGATATGCTCCAGCTTTGAAAACATTTTCAGAAATTTTCGAAAATATAATTTAGTGAAAAAATCAAGTATTTGGAATTTTCACTTATGTTCAACCTTCACTCTAGGTGAGATGTAATTCAGGTTTGGTATTTGGGCTAACGAGGTATGAAGTTATTATTCCATATAACGATTTTGTGGATCACTCACTGGAGGGTCATTGCTCCACTGCAGTGTCACTGTTTAATTCCACTTATAAGTCATCACCCCTGCCTTTTAGGACACATATTGTGAAGGATATATGAATATAAGTGTTGTCAATCTGGTTGGAGACCATAAATAAAGATTAGGGTGAAAAGGATGCTACTTAGTAAAATGTAAAAGCCATTTTCATCTCTGAGAATTTCCTCTTTGAGCATCTTTAAAATTGGTGCACTAGAATGCCTGCCCAATGCACACACCTTTCTGGAGCAACAATTTTATCAAAGTGTTAGTGGTCACAAGATATCTTCAGATCTTCAAAACGCTCGCACAGAGTTCTGAGGAGAGAGTGCTGCAGACAGATTAGCCCCATTTCCTGGGCAACACGGTGATACAGCATATTGGCAGTTGATTTCTTAAAGGTACAGCAGACTAGGCTGTACCAACATACTTGCACTACTGAATATAAAACAAAATCTTAGCACAACTGATGCCATAGTTGCCATATTTCCTACACCATCATGCACACCTACATATTAAACAAATATAAGCAGAAACTATTATTAGCAACTACTTGTGTTAGGGGAAAAAAAACTTTTTCCTAACACAAAAATAATTCAAAAAGTAAAAAATAATAAAGCAATAGTTAATAGTAATAGCATAAATATAAATCGGCAAATAAAACTGTACAGTAAACAATAAAATCATTCTATAAAATAAAGTACCGTATATATTTAGCATACTATTTAATATACATTAGATCTATATTATTTTCTTTTTAAAAATCCAAGGATTCTCTGGTGTTAGTTTCATTGAGATGTAAAGCAGCACTGTTTGTAAATGTATGTTTAATTAAAACGTATTTGTATTGAAATAGATTATTTTCTCCTCATACGTTTATAGATGAATAAATAATATAAAAATGTATTTTTTTTATCATTTAAAGATTAGGGTCCTATTACCCGATACTGAACAAAGAATGGAAATAAGACCTCTCAATGTTGTAGTACAGCAGTAAATATATTGTCATAAATGTTTGGAGTTCTTACTGTTGCTAATAGAACAATTTTTCTTCCTGTCAAATAACTTTGAATGCACCTAGAAGAATTGTACAACTTTTTTGAGATGGTAGAGTAGGAATACGTAGCAGTTATCTCTACTATAAGCAGAGGCAAGCATACATGCAGATGTTTGTAGGGGTCTTCCACCAAATGTCATGTCTATTATCTATTAGCGCATTGTAGTGCTACTTAGATATTTAGAATAACAATTTTCAATTCAGCTTTGCTAATTGACTTTCTTTGTACCAGATTTAAAGGTCCTTAAATGGGCTGGAATATAGTATATTCTCTTTCATTTTAATATACGGAAGAGGCTTTGGTTTTACAAATAGAAGAATTATAGAAGTTCAGATTGAGATATGGATGCACTTTTATGATTGATGTGGGCTCAATCTGATTGATGGCACAACAGAATTTATGGCAGCGCTAGGATTGGCTAAGCTGGGGGGGGTTCGGGAATACCTTTTTTAAAAATTATTATTATTTCATATTTTTTTATACAGCAAAGTCCGGCTAACTCCCCCTCAGCATGGCACGTAAGATTGTTAACATGCCTCTCTAAGCATGGAGAGGTGTAAGGGGGAAATACGTCTCACTTTAAGAACAGGCTGAGACGTTTCCTTGGCTACTGTGTATGCACAGTTTGAAAAAGCGCTTTCTGGGGATGCCAATGGAGAGAAAAGAGGGTGTTAAAGGACAGAATTTCAGGGGAGAGAAGAATCAGAGTCAGAGCCAGAGGACAGTGTGCCAGGGGGAAAGAGTAGAGGGGTAGAGTTGACAGGATTCCAGTGGAGAGGATGTCAGAGAACAAAGGAGTAAAGTAGCTTAACATATACTTTCCAACAATAGTTTATATATTTATTTAAAAAATTATTGAAAGTGAACAATTTCTAAAGTTGGTTGTTATCGAGTTCAGTTTTATTACTTTCCTACAGATGGATAATGTACTCACGGATAGAGAAGATATGAATGTCAAGTCATTTTTGAGAGAAAATCCTTCATTTCTGCTTGATCTTTGGTAGTTAAAATGACAGCTTTAGGATATTTGTTTTTTTGTGTCTCATGTTAATTATAGATTATATAGTTCTATTTGAAACCACTTATAATTAGTACTAGAATTTATTCTATAGCATTTTATAAAGTAGCTTATGATTTAGCATCTACCAAAAATATCCACAAATATGGAGACTATTGGGTATGGAAACTGGTATTGTATTGAGTATCAATTTGTAAACAACACAAGAGGAACTGTAGAACTTGCTATAGCCAAGAAACTTTTGCAACAGTAGGTCAATAGGAATGTTTCTGACAGTCTATCAAATCTTTGCATTCACATTCACAGTATTTTATATTTTACAAGATGAATGATGAGATTATGTTTTTTGCCCGCTCCGAGGACAGCGGCAGGGGGTACGTTTGACTGGGGTGGTACACCTGTAAAACCGTAACGCAAGTGTCCTAAGGCGAGGTTAAGGAGGACAGAAACCTCCCGTGGAGTAGAAGGGCATATGTCAACATATATTTATTGTTATATGAATAATCTAAATGAAAAATATGTATTCTTTGCAATAAAATTTTTAATTTTTAGCAAATTAATTTGATGAGAAGAATAGAAGGGGAAAAAACACCCCCTTCATCACACTGTGACCTCTTTTGTCACACTGCGCCCCGTCTTTTATTATCAAACTGTGCTCTCCCTGCATTATCACAGTGTTCCACCACCTGCATTTTCACACTATTCCCCCCCTGCATTTTCACACTGTCCCCCCTGCATTTTCACACTCTTCCCCCCCTGCATTTTCACACTGTCCACCCACCTGCATTTTCACACTGCCCCCCCCACTGCATTTTCACACTCTTTCCCCCCTGAATATTCACACTCTGCCCCCCTGCATTTTCACAGATCCCCCCCTGCATTTTCACACTGTTGTCCCCCCCTGCATTTTGACACTGTTGTCCCCCCCTGCATTTTGACACTCTTCCCCCCATGCATTTTTACACCGACCCCCCACATTTTCACTGTGCCCTCCCTGCATTTTCACTCTGTTCCCCCCTCTGCATTGTCACACTCTTTCCCCCTGCATTTTCACACTGTCCCCCCCCTTCATTTTCACATTGTTTCCCCTTCCTGCATTTTCACGATGTTTCCCCCCCCCTCTTGCATTTTCACATTGTTTCCCCTTTGTTTTTACTTGCCTTTCTATGGTCTTTTCCTCTTCTTCTCTTGATCAACTAAGCCAAGTATTTTGTTATGTGAAAGTAAAAACCAATGAGCTGAACTAATGTGAAAATCAAGGAATCTTTTTTAGGGTTTCATGCAATATCAGATCAAATAGCTGCTGGTCTTGAAAAAGAAATAGTGAACTGCACTGAAAGGAAAGGCTTGGACCTAGCAAAGTGTCACAGTCAAGGGTATGATGGTGCAGCAAATAGGAGCGGAATTTATTCTGGAGTGCAAACTACAATATCTATGAAGGAATCTAGTGCAGAATATGTACATTGTGCTGCCCACAATCTGAATCTTGCACCTAATGATAAGTTCTGGAAATATTGTATTTTTTCTTTGGGCATTGTATCAAACTATGGGCCATGTTATCTGAGTTTGCATCTCTCTTCGAGACTGCTAGTGACATTACTTTAAAACAATTACGTCCAATGTGCTGGTCTTCAAGAAATGATTGTCTTACTGCTTTGACATCCTGGAATAAGAACATAATGAAGGCACTTTCAGGATTAATTCTTCTCAGCAAAAAAGGGATGAATGTAAAGAAGTTGTTAGTCTGAGGATAATGTTATGGTGTTTTGAGTTTGTATTACTGACCGTGCTTCAAATAAAGATTGTAAAAACTGTCAATTTTGTTTCCAAATGCCCACAAGTCAAAACACACTTGGAAAATGCTGAAAATTAATTTGTAGTTCAACAGAGTCACTGAGTGTTACGAGCCGAGGCGATGCCCCTAGCTGCTGCAACTCTCTGTGCTGACTGATGAGTCCCGGTCGTCTCCATGTCAACTGGGACGTCACTTCCGGTATTCGCCCCGACCGTTGCTAAGGCAAAAGTCAGGGTGCTTTCTTGTTAGAAGCCACGCCCCAGGATCAGGAGCTGCCAGGTGCGTGCGCAATCTATATATAATTAATCAGCAGCCTCCTGAGGCTGATTGCTCTGCTGGAGCCTTGCGTTCCCATTTGTCCATCTCCATCAACATATTTAAAGCAGGGATGGCTTAGCCTCCCTGCCGGTTATAGCATTTTGCCGTAGTTGCTGACCTGCTTTGTCTCTGACATTCCTGATTTGTTCTCTGTTGTGAACTTGCCCGAACCTTTTGGACCCTGCCTGATTGCCCTGACTGTTTTGCATGGATGTTGGAACTCGCTTCTCTACTTGTGACCCTGACCTTTGCTTGAATTTTAGACCCGCATGATTGCTGCCAGCTCTGACCTCCGGTCTGCACTCTGACCCTTCTACTACTACGGACCATCATCCAAGGCCTGCACTCGGCCTCCCCCTCCAGTCTTCCAGTTACCCTACCTTGTGCTGTGGTTATCCTGATAAGCCTCTACTACCTTAGAGATAAGTCCTGGGGGCATCCGAGTACAGGTGAATGTATTAAGTTCTATGGGAAAGGCGGCTGCTATAGGTGAAGACATCTAGCAGTCTGGTTCTAAAGGCTTATTAATAGCTGCGATCCAAACATTTTTACCGGTCACTTTGGAAGAACTGGACTGATGGATGAGAAGAGCGGGACTAATCTTACTCCAGCACAGTTGTTGGCTGGTCAAATCCAGACCCTGTCCCAGATGGTCCAGGGATTGTCACATCATTTATCTGTGCAAGAGGAACTTTCCAGAACCTCATGGGCCACCGAGGCACTGGCGGTTCAGTCCAAGCTAAATCTGCCGAATCGTTGTTGTAGGGATAGAACCTTATTCCACCATTTCAAGGAGAGTTGCAATCTATATTATCGCCAGTGACCCCGTTCCTCTGGCTCTGGGCAACAGAGAGTGGGAATAGTAATTTCACTCCTTGAAGGAAACCCTCAAACCTGGGCCTTCTGCTTGCCTTCTGATAGCCCCACCATACAGTCGGGGAATGCATTTTTTAATTCATTAGGTCTCTTGTATGATGACCCGGATCATGTGGCTTCTACCACCAGAGATCCTTGAAGCAAGGCAGGCGCTCCACCGAAGAATACTAAGCCAAGTTCCAGCGGTGGTCCACTGACATCAAGTGGAATGACCCAGCATTACACAGTCAGTTCCGCCTAAACTTGACCAATCTAATTAAGGACTCTTTGGTTCAATATCCTTCACCCACTTCCCTGAAAGGACTTATGTAATTGGCTATCAAATTGATAGATGTATCAAGGAGAGGAGAGCTGAGAAGGAGAAGGAAGTCCCTTCATCTGATACACCTCTTTTCTCACTTTCTGCTATAATGGAACTTACGGAGGCCTAGGGGCTTATCGCCTCTCTCCGGAGGAGAGAACAAGGTGACATACGTTGGGTCTTTGTTTATATTGTGATAACAAAGGTCACCTTCTCTGCTCCTGTCTTAACAAGCTGAGAAAAGGGCAGGTCTTAGAGTACGAGGAAGAGGTTCGTCTAGGTCTGCAGATCATAAATGCTCCTTTGGTTCCAGCTTCAATTTCTTTCGGTGTACATTCTATCTACATCTCTGCCTTTTTGGACAGTGGTGCCGCTGGGAACTTTTGGACATCGAATTTGCCAGCTCCTTGGGAATTACTCCCATGAAGACTGATCCTGTCATTACTATATGCTGGCTTGATGGTGGTCCATTACCTGGTGGCAAGATTTGCTCTCAAAAGCCTCCTTTGCAACTCACTGTGGGGGCCCTGCATTCTGAGTATTTGTTTTTATACCTAATCAAGTGTCCTACTGTTCCTTTAATTCTGGGGCACCCCTGGCTCCACCTTCATAATCCAGTCATTAATTGGAGCAAATGAGAGATTGTTCAATAGGCTTCTGCTTGTTCATCATCTTGTTTGTCTCTGCCCGTTCGGCTGATCCAACCTCTGCCAAGCCAGTTACCTCATGACTCCCGGGATGTTTTTTCCAAAAAAGCTGCTGATACGTTGCCTCCTCATTGCGATTATGATTGTGCCATAGATTTAGTCACTGGCTCCAAACTACCCAAGGGAAGGTTGTACTCACTCTCTATACCTGAAACCCAAGCCATGGAAGATTATGTTAAGGAGAATCTCCAGAAGGGTTTTATTTTATCAGACCCTCTAAGTCCCCCCTAGGAGCCGGTATCTTCTTTGTCTCCAAAAAGGACGGAACATTACTGCACTGCATAGACTTTGGCGGCCTAAATAAGATCACCATAAAGAATACCTATCCGTTTCTGTTCCTATCTGTTCTCTTTGATCAGCTCCGGGGTGCACAATCTATATATAATTAATCAGCAGCCTCCTGAGCCTGATAGCTCTGCTGGAGCTCTGCATTCCATTTTGTCCATCTATGTATTTAAGGCAGGCAGGGCTTACCACCCTGCCGGTTATAACATTCTGCCTGTGTTGTTGCTGACTTGCTTCGTCTCTGATGTTCCTGATTAATTCTCTGTTGTGTCCTTGCCTGAACCTTTTGGACCCTGCCCAATTGCCTGTTGCCCTGACCGTTTTACCTGGACATTGGAACTCTCTTCTCTGCTTGTGACCCTGACCTTTGCTTGAAGTTTGGACCTTGATTGCTGCCAACACTGACTTCCGGCCTGCACCCTGTCTCTTCTACTACTACTACTATGGACCCACTACCCAGGCCTGGCCTCGGCCTCCACATCCAGTCTTCTAGTTACCCTACCTTGTGCCACGGTTATCCTGATAAGCCTCCACTACCTTAGAGATAAACCCTGGGGGCATCTGAGTACCGGCAAACATATAAAGTTCTATGGGAAAGGCAGCTGCTATAAGTGAAGACCTCTACCAGTCTGGTTCTAAAGGTTTATCAATAGCTGCGATCCTAACACTGAGGATGTTTAGAAATAATTTTGAAGAAGCTAAAATCATTGCTATAAACATGTGTGAAACGTGCAGTGTGGACGTCAACTTTACATAAAAAAGGAGAAAGACTGTAAAATATATTTAATATTTAAATTATTTATAGGAGATATAGGCACAAGACATTATTGAAATTGAAGAAAGTTTTATTCACAGTTTTTATGTTTTCTATTTTTCTATTTCTTATACTTGAAATTTGAAGTAAAACAAAAAGATACGGTCTACTTTTTGTTTGTGTGTGTGTGTGTGTGTGTGTGTGTGTGTGTGTGTGTGTGTGTGAGGGGGACTCTCATGTAGATTTTTTGCACCTGGGCCCACAAATCACTAGCTCCACCTCTGATTGTGCCACCTGGTTTTCATTCATTGTCTTTTCTACTCTTGTATAACACTTATTGCCTGCCCCCCTTTGTCTGCCAACCTCTTCTCTGTCACCTATCACTTGTTATCATCTTTATCGCTCTTTGTTGTTCCCTTCCTACCTTGTTTCTTGCCCAGTGTTTGTTTACACACACTGTCTTGTCTGTCACATTTGTTTGTTGTCTGCTCTTTCCTGCTTATCACCTTCCATTTGTTGTCCTCTGCCATTGATTGTTTTCTGCCCTCTCTTTTTGTTCATTAGTTTGTTCCCCCCTCTGCAGTGTTTGTTGTCTGCCTTGTCTTTATCATCAATAGTTTTTTTTATCCTTCTCCTCTTGTCTTTCATCCATTGTCACATGTTCTTTGTCTCTCCGTCCTCAGGAGCAGTGTCCTCAATACAACAGGAAAACAGCCTGAGGTCTCTTCTAATTTGGAAGTACTATGCAATGGCAGTGTGGCGAAACCATGGGCTATTTCCAGCATTTTTTCTGACTAGCGGATTACACTGATGCTTGTGGGAACATTATGCCTGCTGTATTTTTAGCGCTATTTTCTCACATAGCATTGTATCCTGATTGTTTGGTGACAAAATTTTCTGAAAACAATCATTTGACTCATCCCTTGTAATGGATGAACTTGCCAAGAGTGTAACTATAGCCATAGCAGTCACCACAACACACAAGTTAAAGGTAATTCTCTTCTCACTTCAGTATGCTATGCATGGCACATAATAGATATCATTTTTTGCCATAGCATGACAGGCTTAACTAAACCTTATTTGCAACAGGAATACACCTGTTTGGTTTTAGCATTAGCAACTGTCCTATTTTGGTCTTAAGAAAGTTTGGCAACCCTCAAGGTCTCATTACTGAGAGTTTTATTTGATTCTGGCAGCTTATCTCAGACATTAGATGTGAGTGTGGACTGGCACCCTTAGGGCATAGTGAGATAACTTGCAGGACACAAGTGTTTAAAAATTGTGACTCATGTGTCCCGAGTGATTCTGAGTCCATATCATTTAGTGTACCCTGGTTTAAACCTGATAGAGCTTGTATATTTGTTTGAGTCTGATTCTGGGCTGCTCCAAGTACTATAGAAACAGAAAACCAGAATAAACTTGAAACAGGAAACAATTCTTGGGTTGATGGTTTTTCAATGTCCATTTTTTTTATCTGTTCTAAGAACTATGAATGCTTAAGTGTACTTGAGTTTCGAGAGATATGCTGTGGAACTGAGAGATAGAGATGGTGACAGCACTGAGCATATAAGACCGTGTGTAAGGTCATAGGCCACTACCCTGACCTGCATGTGGGTAGAGCATGTTTATAGCATAGCACTCACTCAGAGAGGCAACCAGCAATTATGACTTGGGCAACAAAGTGTCAAAGTCAGTGATCATTTGAGCATGTTAATATGCAGGTTACATTGTAGCCGAGAGTGGGAAAAAGAGTAAGTGACCATGTCAGCATGAGAGAGTATGCTCTTAAGTCAAGTATGAAGAAATAAGCCACTAGTTGTGTTGAAACAACATACATTGAGATGTGAAGTGATTTGAATTGAAACTTTCCTTGAGAGCATATGTATAAAGCCACTTACTTTATTTACCCAGTTATAAAATACCTTGATGCCCATTCTTTCCATCAGCCTTAACAGTGCACTGCTACACCTGTTGCATCTGAACTACATTTGATATCAAACCTGCATTTGCAAGTTGTTCCAAGGGTAAGGCAGGAGTTAAGTTTAACTCATACTTGCCAACTCTCCCGCATTGTCCGGGAGACTCCCGCATTTTGCGAGAGTCTCCCGGACGAGTGTGGCAATCTCCCTGATAGGAAGGGGGAAAAATTTAGTTTAAACGCCGCGATTCACCCGGAATCGCGGCGTTTAGCCCCGCCCCCACTGTAAAATGACGCGATTTGCGTCATTCCGTCACGGGGGCGGGGCCAAAATGACGCGATTTCGCAGCCCCGCCCCCTGCACGCCCACGTCCCAGCCGGCATCTCCCGGAAGAAAAAAAAAAAATGTTGGCAAGTATGGTTTAACACTATACTGTCACCCATATGTACAAATAGAGATTACCCAAAAGATCAGATCTCTGTTTTGTAACAGATTTGCAAACAGATGGAGCACAGATGTTTGGGGAAAGTGATCCAAGTAGCACCTTAGCTGTGGGGGAAGTGCTTGGTCATGCTGTACTTAAATTGCACACAATAAATAACCTATGGCACTCTCAAACAACTGTACTCCATCTGTACACTGCTTAACTCTTCCAGAACAATACAAACCTGTACTCTCATCCTTTCTTTCGTCTTGATCTGAACTTGGTGGTAGTGGTGATAAATGCATTTTCTAGTAGAGCAGTTATAGTGCTCTATGGCAGCTCACTGCAGCAACCATTTTAGTACATTTTGATTAACAAAAATAACCAGTGCCCTATTTGCAAAAGTGGTATGTCTGTTATGTATATATTATTTTTATTTAGATGATACATGTACCTCTCTCTGCATTATAAATAAACATTGCAATAAATGAACTGTTAGTAAAAAAAAATAACAGTACAAATACTATAGTACTCAACATCATACCTGATCTAATAAAATGGTGTATATGTGTCTTTCCATTATAAGTAAGCAAACATACTTTTTTCTTTCTTTGATCACTCTTAGTAATACAAAGTCAAAGCAATCATTCAATTCTGGCTGCCAGGCTTGGAAATTAACTGTGCCAATAAAAACATTGTCTGCTACACATAACCGTGGCCAAAATCGAGTAGAGGTAGGGCCCTGAAGAATCTGTTCCAGCTCTCTGACGTACTTTTTCCACTGGGCCTCTGAACTGAGCTAAGGAGTGGTAGATATAACATTTCATATTCTCTCAAGAGAGCAAGAAAAAAGCTGAGCGAAAGAGGATATAATGGACAAACAAGATGACAGAGCTGACACCAATGGCTACTGTTCTGACGTAGGCTCGGCTCACCCTTCCCTTTCTTACTTGTTCTTTTCATTGCAGTTATATAGTTTTATTCATAAGCCTATTCTCTTCATACAGTTGAATCTAGTGAAAATATGCTTGATAAAGGATTCATTAACTGGGATTAACGTCAGCAACATACCTTGCGATTTTTTGTTTGTTAATTTAGTATATTGCTGCTATGTGACAAGCATGAATCAGTTACGAGAAGGAGTTAAGCGGATTTAACAGTTCCTGCAATCCTCCCGCTGCATGATTTCTGGTGTTAGTATAAATACGGTCAGTGTAAGTGAAGTGCTGTATTACGTCATTGAGAGAATTTAGTGATTAATTCAACACATTTGTTATTAGATTTATCTTACCATAGGGGTATTTAAATATGCCACTTTGTAAGAGTCTACAGTTATGCACAGTGACTGCTTAAAAATTTTTATTTAGAAAAATAGTATGGGGAGTGTATATACATATTTATGTTTCTGCTATCCAGAATATTCACCATTATCAATGAAGATATCTAAGAAAGAATAAAGAAATATATAAAATGACCACAATTCTGTCAATAAAGAACATTTTCTAAAGAGAAGTGGGGTATGGGTGTTTTTAGAATGAAAGAAACAAATAGTAATTATTGTTCATTAAATGTATGTAACGAAAAGACTTCCGGTATCAAAGTAAGTAAAATAAACTTTGAAGCCAAATACAATTGTTAAGTAAATGATATACTGCCGTAGTACTATTCTAGAAATGCATGAAACTATATAAAAATATTACTGGTCAAGAATCAAAATAGAAATGAATATGTGAGAATTAGAATATAAACCTTTTTTAGACAATCATAAAACACTTATACAAAGCAAATGGCATAAAAAGCAGCACAGTTGCGTGGAAATAGAAATGTTACATTCTAATTCCTAAAATTATCCATGCAAAGATCAAAAAATAATGTAACACTGATAAAATAATAGTGTAACAATAGAGACAATGTAAGGTACAGATTTGGTAAAAGGAATCAAGTAAGGACTGACTTATCAATGTGTATCAAACCTCAGTTATGCCTCTCTGATTTAACACATGCTAATTGTAAGAGATATGTAAACGTGTGTAAAAAAACATGCACCATTGCTCTACAAGATTATGGCTGACAGATGTTTAAATGGAGGAATCTACTTCTTTGTTTTTCAAAATCAGTGTTATTTTTCAGTAAATGACAGATTGCAAGGTAGTTAAAATATTTTATTAAGAAAAAAACACCTTGTTGGACTATAATAACAAGGCATGTTGCATGTTTTTAATACTAATACATTTTATTGAATGCATTATAATTGATTTCATAAAGCAAAAGAGAATGACTATGGAAAATCAATTGTTAAACCACCGATCATAGTGGATTTATATGTGCGGACATAAAATTTGTTGGGCTGTTAAAAATAAATATCATTATGCAATATTTTATATTATTAATACCATTTAACTCTTGCAGTTTAATATACTTTAGCTGCATATTAAATGTATCTGCAATGCTACTAACTTAATAAAGCTACACTTTTTTATTGCAAACAGGATGGTGTTTATTTTAATTGATGTTTAAATGTATTAATATTTAAATTAATTTTATTTTCAAATATGGAGGGACCATTTAAATAATTTAAACATTTTGCTGTAGTAGGTCTGAGCAAATGCAGCACTTCAGGTGATTAGGCACAATAGTGTGAATATTTTTTAATTACTTGGCAAATTAATTTTATAATTTGTTTGGGCAGATGAGGGGGGGATGATAGGCTTTCTTGTGGTACTGGAATACAGTTTTTTTTTAATTAGATTATATAAGGAAAAACAGAACCAACATATACAAAACATAATATTCCTTAAAAATGATTTATTGTGGTTCATGTGTAAAGGGACACCAAATATTTTTACTTTATTAGAGATTAGGAGCCATTAAGGCACGCATACTCAACGGCACGTAAATCGTCTCTGCATACTCCCGGAGTCAGCAAGGAACGGATTTAAAGATATGTGTTGTGTTGACTATGGGTGTAGGTTCACTCTGCTGTACTAGACCAGACATTGCAGGATGCGTACAATACATATGTGGAATATGAAATCTCAAAAGAATGCACAGAATAAAATGTATATTAATCAATTAATGTTACCTGTCAATAAAATAATTGTTTAAAAAAAGATTGCACGGCAAGGCTTCTTCGATCAGCCAGGACTCACAAAAATATTATCTCGATCCGTGATTCTAACAACCAACTCCTCCATGACCCGCTGCTATCAGAGAAGCTTTCCAACAATACTACTCCACCCTTTACAACCTTCCAGCTACCTCTGTCCCTTCCTCACAGCAATCCAACGCCGACCTGTTTTCTGATTTCCTTGCTGCATCCAAACTCCCTAAACTATCCGCTCAAGTCCTCCAACACCTTAATGAAGAAATCTCACTAGACGAAATCCAACTCGCTATTAAATCACAAGAAAATGGCAAATCCCCGGGCCCCAACGGCTTTACAGCAGCCCATTATAAAAAATTCTCGAGCTTGCTTGCTCCCCACCTTCACTCCCTATACAATGGTGCCCTCCAGGGGACCCACCTGAAATGCTCGAAGCCAAAATAGTAGTAATCCCAAAAGAAGAAAAGGACCCACTTCATTGCGCCAGCTACAGACCTATATCTCTCCTTAACTTGGACCTAAAAATATACGCTAAAATCCTGGCAAATCGTTTGAACGAATTCCTCCCCTCATTGATCCACTACGACCAGGTAGGATTTATCCTGGGGCGTCAGGCAAGGGATAACACCAGGAGAGCCATTGATGTCATCAATATTGCAAACACCAGTAGATCCCCTACTATAATCCTCTCTCTAGATGCTGAAAAAGCATTTGACAGGATCTCCTGGTGTTTTATGAGAGCAGCTCTTGAGGCCTTTGGCTTCACTGGTGACTTTCTCACTGGCGTCCTGGCACTGTACTCCTCACCCTCCGCTAAAGTCCTGATAAATGGTACACCTTCAAACTCGGTATCCATTCAAAATGGTACAAGGCAGGGTTGCCCTCTCTCTCCCCTCATTTTCACATTAGTGATTGAGCCACTGGCCTCTCAAATCCGATCTAACCCCAACATTTGGGGCGTGCAGGTGGGGGACATTAACTCTAAAATTTCGCTTTTTGCGGATGATGTCCTGCTCTCGCTTTCTCAGCCGGCCATTTCCCTCCCCAACCTCTATAAGGTTCTTCAGACATACAGTGTGATATCTAACTATAAAATAAATTAGACAAAATCAGAGGCCATGATGATCCACGTCCACTATGGGGTCTACCCCCTATACACCACCCCCCCTCTTCAAAATTGGCCCACCCCCGGATGAGGAGGCCTGGGAGGACATGAGACTGGGGATATCCAAAAGTTCCATTTCCCTTATAGCCCTTAATTGGAAACGCAGCTCTCCTCCATCACTGTCTGCCCTTAAAAAGCAAATATGGCATGTGGCGGCCATGGAAGAGATCACTTACTACTTACACGATAGAGGTTACACTTTCAACCAAGTCTGGGCTCCTTGGCAATTCGCAGAACGTTCGTTCCCCTCTGGCCCTTAAAGACTTAGTTATGATCCATGTGCGGCGATCAGGACTCCGCTCCTGTTCCGCCATCTCCTGTCCACTACCATTCACATTTTATCTTCTTCTCGATCACACTCCTATATCAGCGTCTGTGGTCTCCACCTCCCCCCCCTTTTCCCTTCTAACTCTCCTTCACCCCTCCCCCCATTCTACCATATTATAGGTTTGTATATTTAAATAAAAGCAAAAAAGTTGAAAATATGGTCAATTTAGGTTTCAAGTTGTCAAAGAACGCCTGTCACGGGCACTAGGAGTCTTTACCCAGGGATCACCAGGTGATAGGTTTACCAGAGCAGTATAGGTGGTAATATGGTACTCTGGTAGCAGGGTGATCACGGAACAGGAAATAGCAGATGATGAGATGCTCAGGAAAGTCTATGACTAGCAGCACTGGCAATATGGAGGTAGTAATACACGAGGAACTGTATGGACAAAGGACACGTGAAGGTAGTCAGTGGTCTGCGGTAGCAAGTTGTACCACTGCTATAGTGAGGAGGAATGTCCAACAGAAACGAGGAGGTGATGAGAGTCAGCGGTCTGCGGATAGCAAGTTGTACCGCTGTCTGAGTGAAGGAATGGAATCCAAGTGGAGGTAACCGGGAAGTCAGTGGTCTGCGTTGGCAAGTTGTACCACTGCTATGTGAGAGGATACTGGAACAGGTGAAACTGTAAACAGGGGTCAGTGGTCTGCCACTAGCAAGTTGTACCACTGAATATATATGTGAGGAGGTGCACGGGGAGAGACTGCAACACAATATATACACGGGCACCTTGACTTTGATCCACAGTAATATGCACAATATAAATGTATAAATGACTGAACAACAATGCCAATATAGAAAGTCTCTTGAAGTAATCCAGCATGAGATAACACAGTCAATGATGGCAATAGACTCAGCGGATAGTACACTCCAGAGGAGAACCAACACAGTCAATGATGGCAATAGACTCAGCGGATAGTACACTCCAGAGGAGAACCAACACAGTCAATGATGGCAATAGACTCAGCGGATAGTACACTCCAGAGGAGAACCAACACAGTCCAGCAAGGTATGCAATACACAGCACAGTCAATGGGAAGTATGCATACCGTGGTTCAGGAGAAGGCAGTCAGACAGGAGTGCAGAGATACCTGAACGGCAGGAGGCCGGCAGGATGCAAAGTCCCTGGATGGGTGAAGCGGTGGTCTAGCAGGTGCAGCGCACAGGTAGGTAGACCAGCAGGGAACACAGGAAGGCGTGGAGAGCGGATCAGCAGTAGATGGATGAGCAGCGCTGAGAAGTAACAGCAGCGGTTCTCTGCGGGAACACGGAGGTAGCCAATAGCAACCAGCAGGTGCAGTAACGATGGGACACCGGAGCAGAGTTGAACTGGAACAGTTGATCACGGAGAGTAGCGGGTAGCAATAGTGGCAGCAGACTCAAGGAAACACGGGAGAGTTGACAAGGACTGAAGACTGAAGCGCACAGAGGCAGCGGATAGGAATCAGCTAAACAGTCACGATGAAACACAGACGGGTTGCAGGTTGAAGACTGTAGTGCACGGAGGCAGCGGATAGGAATCAGCTAGCAGTCACGATGATGAAACACAGACGAGTTGCAGGTTGAAGACTGTAGTGCACGGAGGCAACGGATAGGAATCAGCCAAACAGTCACGATGATGAAACACAGACGAGTTGCAGGTTGAAGCCTGTAGTGCACGGAGGCAGCGGATAGGAATCAGCCGGCAGTCACAATCATGAACAGGTGAGTGGATGTGAATGAAAGACTGTAGTGCACGGAGGCAGCGGATAGGCATCAGCTAACAGTCCCAATGATACATGGTAGAGTTGAAGTGGTTAGAAGACTGTAGTGCACGGAGGCAGCGGATAGGAATCAGCTCACAGTCACGATGATACACAGAAGGGTAGCTGTGGTATGGGAACCACAGTAGTAGAAGTGGTTTGGAAACCACAGAGGTAGAAGTGGTTTGGAAACCACAGGAATCAGCTGGGCTGAATAAACGAGGAAACACAGGAACACCTTCAGAGACTCATGGGGAATGAGACTCCAAGATCAGGCAACGTGGTGTTGACCACAGGTGCTTAATATAGGGAGGTTGCCTGATCTGCCAATTAAGTTAAAGGAACATACACTGAAGGTTTAGAAAGGGCTGCGCATGCGCAGTCCCTCAGGATGGAGGACGGCCACGGTTCCTAAATGTCCGGGAAGAAGCACTCACAGTCCGGTGAGTGACAGTACCCCCCCTTTTAAAGGTGGGCACAGAACGCCTGGAACCGGGCTTGTCCGGATTTTTGGAATAAAACTTCTTCAGAAGGGCAGGAGCATTAAGATCTTCAGCTTTGATCCATGAACGCTCTTCAGGACCAAAGCCCTTCCAATGAACGAGGAAACGGAGGACTCCTCGCGAAATTTTTGCATCCAATACCTCAGTAATCTCGAAATCCTCCTCCTGATGAACTTGAACTGGCTGCGGTGCTGAGGGAGGAGTCGAGAAACGGTTGATGATGAGAGGTTTGAGCAAGGACACATGGAAGGCATTGGAAATCCGAAGATTCTTAGGAAGAAGAAGTTTAACACATACTGGATTGATAACTTGAATGATCCTATATGGACCAATAAAACGAGGGGCGAATTTCATAGATGGAACCTTCAAACGAATATTTTTGGTAGATAACCAGACACGATCTCCAATTTTTAGTGGTGGAATAGCCCGCCTCTTCTTATCTGCGAAAGACTTATATTTGTTAGATGTCTTCTTTAAACAGGTTTTGACCTGAGACCAGATATTTTTGAAGGTCTGACAAGCAGTCTCCACAGCAGGAACTTGGGTGGGCGGGAGGGCAGGAAATTCCGGAAAAGACGGATGGTGACCGTAGACCACAAAGAATGGAGTTTTGGATGATGACTCATGGTACATGTTGTTATGGGCGAATTCAGCCCAAGGAAGCAATTCTACCCAGTTGTCTTGGTTGGCTGAAGAGAACATCCTAATAAAAGTCTCAAGATCTTGATTGACTCGTTCCGTTTGTCCGTTAGATTGCGGATGGTAAGACGATGAGAGTGCTAATCGTATGCCCAAGGTTTTACAAAGGGCCCGCCAGAATCTGGAAACGAATTGTACTCCTCTATCCGACACAATCTCAGACGGACATCCATGGATGCGGAAGATTTCTTTAATGAAATGTTCAGCCAGAGTAGACGAGGAAGGTAAACCGGACAGAGGGACGAAATGGACCATCTTCGAAAATCTGTCTACCACTACCCAAATAGTATTGTGATTCTTACTTGGTGGCAAATCAGTAACGAAATCCATACTAATATGGGTCCAAGGCTTGGACGGAATGGGTAGTGGTCGCAGCAACCCTGCTGGAGTTCTGCGGGAGGATTTAAACTGAGAACATAAATCACAGGAAGCAATAAACTCTTTGACGTCTCTCCTCATTGAAGGCCACCAGTAACTACGAGAGAGAATCTCAAAGGTCTTGTGTTCACCGGCGTGTCCAGAAAAACGAGAGGCATGGAACCACGAAAGGATTTTCCTCCTCAGAGTAGGAGGCACAAGGGTTTTCCCAAATGGTAGCATTTTGGTGGATGAAGCAGCCAGAGAAATACATTTGGGGTCTAGAATAGCATGGTTGGGAACCTCTTCTACATCAGAGGACGTCACAAAAGCTCGAGATAGAGCGTCAGCTTTCTTGTTCTTAGCGGCTGGTTTGAAGGTTATAATTAATTCAAAACGGGAAAAGAAAAGAGACCATCTTGCTTGACGAGGGTTCAAGCATTGAGCAGATTGCAAATATGACAAGTTCTTATGATCCGTGAAGATCGTCACCGGATGGCGAGCTCCTTCCAACAAGTATCTCCATTCCTCTAATGCAGCTTTGATGGCCAGCAATTCCTTGTCCCCGATAGTATAATTTTTCTCTGCGGGCAGAAGACCCCGAGAGTAGAAGGCACAAGGATGTAATTTTTGTTGCTCCGAGCGTTGGGAGAGAATAGCTCCTAAGCCCACATTAGAGGCATCTACTTCTAGGAAGAAGGGGAGTGTCACATCAGGCTGTCGCAGAATGGGAGCAGACGAGAAGGACTCTTTGAGGATTTGAAAGGCTTGGAGAGCCTCAGATGACCATTGCTTAGTATTAGCCCCTTTCCGAGTTAGGGCCACAATGGGAGATGCAATGGATGAAAAGTCTTGAATGAAGCGTCTATAGTAATTGGCAAAACCTAAAAAACGCTGGATGGCACGAAGAGTAGTTGGCTGGGGCCAATGTAGTACAGCATTTACTTTGTCTGGATCCATCTTCAGGCCAACTCCGGAAACTATATACCCCAAGAATGGAATCTGGGGTAACTCGAATGAACATTTTTCCAATTTACAGAACAATGAGTTTTTCCGTAGTCTGGAGAGGACCTCTGCCACATGTTGGTGATGAGAAGGCAGGTCCTGTGAGAAGATCAATATGTCGTCCAGGTAGACAACGACACATACATATAATAAGTCCCGAAAGATCTCATTGATGAAACCCTGGAAAACAGCGGGGGCATTACACAGCCCGAAGGGCATTACTAAATATTCGTAATGCCCATCTCTGGTGTTAAACGCGGTCTTCCATTCGTCACCGGAACGGATTCTAATTAAATTGTAGGCACCACGAAGATCCAACTTAGTAAATATCCGAGCTCCCTTGATGCGATCAAATAGCTCAGTGATCAGCGGAATGGGATACCGATTCTTGATAGTAATGGCGTTGAGTCCACGAAAATCTATACAAGGGCGTAATGATCCATCCTTCTTTTTGACGAAGAAGAACCCAGCTCCAGCGGGAGAGGTGGAAGGTCGAATGAACCCACGCTGGAGATTCTCCTGTATGTACTCAGATGTGGCTTGAGTTTCAGGTAACGAGAGAGGATAGACCCGACCCCTGGGAGGAGTCTTGCCAGGTAGAAGGTCGATCGGACAATCCCAAGAACGATGAGGAGGAAGACGTTCAGACTGAGCTTTATCAAATACATCGGCAAATGAAGCATACTGAGGAGGGAGTCCCGGGGAGGAAGATGAGATGGAAGATTGCTGTACTTTAAGAGGAATAACTTGAGAGAGACAACGATGGTGACATTCAGACCCCCAAGACGTAACTTGAGGGGTGCGCCAGTCAATCTGGGGAGAGTGACACTGAAGCCATGGAAGGCCTAAGACAATCGGACTTGTTGTAACTGGAAGAATTAAAAACGAAATTTCTTCATGGTGTAGTACACCAATCTGAAGGGTTACTGGAGACGTACACTGGGTGATGAGACCATTGATGAGGCGTGATCCATCTATAGCCGTCACAGTAATGGGTGTTTTTAAAGTGATCACTGGTAGAGACCATTGATTCACTAGTGATTTAGAAATGAAATTTCCTGCTGCTCCGGAATCAATCAATGCCTGTGACTCAAAGGATTTGGTAGCAAAGGAAATCGTAACATCAAAAGCGCAGACTTTAGATTTCATAGACAATGGAGAGGACTCCAGGGACCCTAACTTCACCTCTCCAGAACTAGTTAGGGCCTGGCATTTCCCGATCTCTTAGGGCAAGAGCTGAGCATATGCGTGGAATCAGCACAATAGATACAGAGTCTATTCTTTACTCTTCGTTTCCTCTCCTCTGAAGATAATTTGGAACGTCCTATCTCCATGGGAATCGCAGAGGATGGAGCTGGACGAAATTGAGGGTTTGAACGAAGAGGTGCTTTGACAGCCGTTGTTTTCTCAGACTCTCTTTCACGAAATCTCATATCTACACGATGGCAAAGAGAGATCAAATCTTCTAGTGACGAAGGAAGCTCTTGAGTAGTCAGTGCATCTTTAATTTTATCGGAGAGCCCCTGCCAGAAGGCGGCAACTAATGCTTCAGTGTTCCACTGAAGTTCAGAGGCTAAGATCCTAAATTGAATGACATACTGTCCTACTGTATGGGAGCCTTGTCGCAAACGAAGAATGCTGGAAGCAGCGGAGGTCACACGACCTGGTTCATCGAACACACTTCGGAACGTGGAAATGAATTTGGCACTATCTTGTAGAATTGGATCGTTTCTTTCCCACAGAGGGGAGGCCCAAGCCAGGGCTTGTCCAGAAAACAATGAGATAAGATAGGCCACTCTGGAACGATGGGTAGAAAAATTTTGAGGTTGGAGTTCAAAATGGACTGAACATTGGTTAAGGAAACCTCTACAAGTTTTGGGGTCCCCGTCATATTTTGACGGAGTAGGCAGGTGAAGCGTAGGAGCTGTAGACACCTGGGATGGCACTGGGGAAACGGAGGAAAGCACAGGAGCTTCAATATTAGCTGTAACAGTCTGTCCAGATGTTCCTTGGGAGGTTAATGATTGGTAACATTGAAGTAACAGCTGTTGGCGAGCATCCTGTTGCTCCACACGGCTGACCAGATGCTGCAGCATCTCTTTAGCGGTAGGTTCCGTATCTGGGT
Organism: Mixophyes fleayi; assembly: GCF_038048845.1. NCBI lineage: Eukaryota > Metazoa > Chordata > Amphibia > Anura > Limnodynastidae > Mixophyes > Mixophyes fleayi. The sequence goes on along the minus strand of NC_134404.1, from coordinate 235,927,537 downwards.
CTGTCATGGCCTGATCTTACTGTCACGGGCACTAGGAGTCTTTACCCAGGGATCACCAGGTGATAGGTTTACCAGAGCAGTATAGGTGGTAATATGGTACTCTGGTAGCAGGGTGATCACGGAACAGGAAATAGCAGATGATGAGATGCTCAGGAAAGTCTATGACTAGCAGCACTGGCAATATGGAGGTAGTAATACACGAGGAACTGTATGGACAAAGGACACGTGAAGGTAGTCAGTGGTCTGCGGTAGCAAGTTGTACCACTGCTATAGTGAGGAGGAATGTCCAACAGAAACGAGGAGGTGATGAGAGTCAGCGGTCTGCGGATAGCAAGTTGTACCGCTGTCTGAGTGAAGGAATGGAATCCAAGTGGAGGTATCCGGGAAGTCAGTGGTCTGCGTTGGCAAGTTGTACCACTGCTATGTGAGAGGATACTGGAACAGGTGAAACTGTAAACAGGGGTCAGTGGTCTGCCACTAGCAAGTTGTACCACTGAATATATATGTGAGGAGGTGCACGGGGAGAGACTGCAACACAATATATACACGGGCACCTTGACTTTGATCCACAGTAATATGCACAATATAAATGTATAAATGACTGAACAACAATGCCAATATAGAAAGTCTCTTGAAGTAATCCAGCATGAGATAACACAGTCAATGATGGCAATAGACTCAGCGGATAGTACACTCCAGAGGAGAACCAACACAGTCAATGATGGCAATAGACTCAGCGGATAGTACACTCCAGAGGAGAACCAACACAGTCAATGATGGCAATAGACTCAGCGGATAGTACACTCCAGAGGAGAACCAACACAGTCCAGCAAGGTATGCAATACACAGCACAGTCAATGGGAAGTATGCATACCGTGGTTCAGGAGAAGGCAGTCAGACAGGAGTGCAGAGATACCTGAACGGCAGGAGGCCGGCAGGATGCAAAGTCCCTGGATGGGTGAAGCGGTGGTCTAGCAGGTGCAGCGCACAGGTAGGTAGACCAGCAGGGAACACAGGAAGGCGTGGAGAGCGGATCAGCAGTAGATGGATGAGCAGCGCTGAGAAGTAACAGCAGCGGTTCTCTGCGGGAACACGGAGGTAGCCAATAGCAACCAGCAGGTGCAGTAACGATGGGACACCGGAGCAGAGTTGAACTGGAACAGTTGATCACGGAGAGTAGCGGGTAGCAATAGTGGCAGCAGACTCAAGGAAACACGGGAGAGTTGACAAGGACTGAAGACTGAAGCGCACAGAGGCAGCGGATAGGAATCAGCTAAACAGTCACGATGAAACACAGACGGGTTGCAGGTTGAAGACTGTAGTGCACGGAGGCAGCGGATAGGAATCAGCTAGCAGTCACGATGATGAAACACAGACGAGTTGCAGGTTGAAGACTGTAGTGCACGGAGGCAACGGATAGGAATCAGCCAAACAGTCACGATGATGAAACACAGACGAGTTGCAGGTTGAAGCCTGTAGTGCACGGAGGCAGCGGATAGGAATCAGCCGGCAGTCACAATCATGAACAGGTGAGTGGATGTGAATGAAAGACTGTAGTGCACGGAGGCAGCGGATAGGCATCAGCTAACAGTCCCAATGATACATGGTAGAGTTGAAGTGGTTAGAAGACTGTAGTGCACGGAGGCAGCGGATAGGAATCAGCTCACAGTCACGATGATACACAGAAGGGTAGCTGTGGTATGGGAACCACAGTAGTAGAAGTGGTTTGGAAACCACAGAGGTAGAAGTGGTTTGGAAACCACAGGAATCAGCTGGGCTGAATAAACGAGGAAACACAGGAACACCTTCAGAGACTCATGGGGAATGAGACTCCAAGATCAGGCAACGTGGTGTTGACCACAGGTGCTTAATATAGGGAGGTTGCCTGATCTGCCAATTAAGTTAAAGGAACATACACTGAAGGTTTAGAAAGGGCTGCGCATGCGCAGTCCCTCAGGATGGAGGACGGCCACGGTTCCTAAATGTCCGGGAAGAAGCACTCACAGTCCGGTGAGTGACAACGCCTTTGTTGGACTTTACTACAATGCTAGTGTCCTTCTATGTACACATTGTAAATGTTATACCTCAGATTGTACATGTTTTTTTTTATTGACTGACCATCCAAAATAAAAAATTAAAAAAAAAAAAATAGATTGCGAATGTCGAGCAATACCCAGTCTCAAACTAGGAGATAGAGTCTGACTCGTCACTCGCAACCTGAGGCTTAAAGTACCTTCTATGAAATTTGCCCCTCGCTACAATGGTCCATTTACCATAGAGCGAGTTATCAACCTAGTAGCTTACAAACTCAAACTTCCTTTATATCTATGAATCCCTTCCACATATCCTTGTTGAAACCTTTGGTCCTGAATAGGTTTCATTCTGCACTCCCTAAGACCCCTAAAATCCAAACTCAACAAGGAGTCGAGTGTGAAGTGAAAAGGATACTTGATTCACAGATTTGTCATGGTCATCTTCAGTACTTTATTGAATGGAGGGGTTACGTTCCAGAAGAATAAGTCTGGATTAAAGCCACCGATGTATATGCTCCACGCTTCTTCCGTGTATCTTCCATGCAAAATTCCCTTTGAAGCTCAAGAGGTGTCCAGGGTCCACCCTCAAAAGAGGGGGTACTGTCACTTACCTCTACAATGCCTTTTCAAGTTGTCCCTGCAGTCCTCAGGCTCTGCTGGTTTCAGACCTCTCTGTAAGATGCTGTCCAGTCTGTCTTCACTTTAGAGATCCCTCCAGAATCATAATATGGGCGTGGCCATCTTGGATTTGGTCACATGATTCCTCTCAGCCAATCAGGTGATAACAGTCTCCATTTCAGATTCCCTCCAAAACCAGTTCATGGGAGCTGCCATCTTGGATATAGTCACCTGATCCATCTCAGCAACTCAAAGTGCTGCTTCTGCCCAACCGACTGCAGTACAATTTAATGAAGAAGAAAATTACAGGAAAAGATTGGTTGCACTCCATGGATCTTATCAGAGCCGGATTTAGACCTCATGGGGCCCTAGGCAAGATACTGGTTTGGGGCCCCCTCCCTGAAAAAATCCATAACACTATATCTATTTATCTATTTATCAATATAAAAAGAGGCTATTTTAGTGATATTTAGTTTTATCTTAATAATGAAAACAAAAAACAAACCTCACTTTATATTGCATTTTATTTTATGTTCCTTCTCTCTACAACACTTTTGGTTTTTTACATACCTCGCTGATTATAATGGGGTATAAATCATATTATAACAATAGATTATATAATATTCTATTACAGCACTGAATACAGGGGCTGATTTATCAAATGCAAAAAGCCCTTTTGCTTTAAAAGCCTGATGTTTTTGCCAGCAAAAGGGCTTGTTTTTGCATTGGACTATATACTAATAGGGTTATTATTTGTTTTAGCGTGTCTTTAAATCAGTTGCTGCTTGTCTGTATCCTGTAATGTTGGATGCCCTATTTGGAATAAAAATGGGTACATGAAATTTAGAAAACTCCAACCAGCCTCTGTGTTAAATCAATATAACACCCACGTTTTATAATAAAGCCTCCCTCCAGCTCAAAATTAAAACAGTATTCACATTTGATAAATAGATCTACTCTACTTTACGTTTAATAAATATAACAATTTCCCACAACCATACCATTACGTAATTCCTAATCACATTTAACAAATGTGGTCTATTTTCCCCAAACAGACCCACATTCAATTAATAGCTCTCAAACCATCCCAGCATTAAATTAAAGATCCAACCACCCCATCTTAAACTTCATAGGCCCCACTATTAAATTGCCCCACCATCCACAAATAAAATAGCACCCATAATTAGCCGCCAACCTGCACTCCACCATAAATTAATAGCCTACCTCCCACATTATAGTAAGATCCCCCTTCCCTCACACATTATATTAATATACTGCCGCCCCCCCCCACACACACACACACACACACATTATATTAATATACTGGCCCCCTCATACACACACATATTAATATTTTGGCCCCCTCACACACACACACACACACAATATATACTGGCCCCCTGACTTTATCTCAATACATTCTTCATTATCTCTCAATGTCTCACTTCTGTATACCTTGTGTCTGTCTCCTAAATATCTTGTTTACCTCAACCTATGTGCCTCTGTTATTTTACTTACCTTTCTGTTGCCTTTTTCTTTTCTGTATTCCTCTTGTCTGCGATTCTTGTCTTCCTGTCTTCTTTCTTCTCTGGGGCGCCGCTCCTCTCTGCTCCTTGGTGAGTCCTCACTGTGTGAGGACGTCACTCCCAACATTCAATGGGACAGAGCAGAGAGGAGAAGAGACTGCCAGGAGCCGCCGCACGGTCCGGGGACTGATTTTTATTTATTTATTTTTTTTCGTTTTACTATGCCGACGGACAGAAGGGGATGGCAGGCGGAGGGGAGCGCACCGCCTTGCCTACCCCACTCACCGCGGGCCCTGGGAGGGCCCTCTGGGGACTGCTGGGCCCTAGGCAATTGCCTAGGTTGCCTAGTGGCAAATCCGGCCCTGGATCTTATATGCTCTTGAAATGTTAAATCTTTATATATGACATTTGTTAAAACACTATTTGCAAGCAGGGCCGGATTAACCCAAGGTCTAACTGGGCTACAGCCCAGGGGCCTCGGGCATCCAGGGGGCCCTTGACAGAGCTCAGCAGAATTATTGATCGGGACAGGGGCGGGGGCGCCCCCGGCCTGATCAATGCTGAGCTCTGTCACTGCAGTCCTCCTTCTCCGGCGCTCAGTAATCTCCTTACTGAGGAGATCTCGCAAGAGTGTCACGAGATCTCCTCAGTAAGCAGCTTACAGCGCGCCGCGGAAGGAGGACTGCAGTGACAGGAGAAGGTAAGCGCTTGGGGGGGGGGCGGTCGGCTAACAGGGGGGCCAGTCTGCTAATGGGGGGGCCTCACGGGGGAATGGGGGCCCCCTTAGCCCAGGGGCCTCCATTCCGTTAATCCGGCCCTGTTTGCAAGCCACTGATTTGTTAGCAGAGAAATATTTCAAAACAACTATATCAAGATTTATGTAGCAATTCTGTGAAAAAAGGTGTGTATAAACTTGAAAATTAAACTGCAATGCCAGGTGTTGCCTGTTTTATATTTTAATTCTCATATATAGCATGTCTGATAATATTTAAGTATCATCTAGTTCCTTCTATAAATATCAGTTGTATGTAGATGTGTAAAGTTGATATTTCTGCTCTTAACACAAAAAGTATTATAGAGTATGGAACATGCATCAGGGCTTCAGGAATAAATATTATCAGTTTGTCCTATATATCCACTTGTAATAACTGTGGTTATATTTGCTAAAGAAGGATCATAACCCCTGTAGCAGTGTTCTCATACATATATGCTGTATGTGGCATAAGTGAGACATTCATTCATACACATGTAGCTGGTTATAGATTAATGGAAGGTTATTTAGGCAAATAACCGGCAAACGTGGATGTGCGCTTCGCTGAAGCTTTAACAATGTTACGTATCACAGACCAATCAGAAGGCTCTATCTGTCGGGCAAAGTCCTTTTATGGTTCAACAAATTGTCAACTGCTATATGTAGAAGATTCATCTCCCTAGTCTACTCATTGGTTATAGTACAATCTGAGTATGTTTTTAGCGAGAAGAAAAAAATATTTCCAAAACTGCTGTTAATGTATTTCTTGTAAATCGAAAATATAAAAAGAATAAAAGTAAGGCTTATTTTCATTTTTAGTGTATGACTATATGTATGAAGTCTAGGAAGCAGAGGATGGCATCTGTGTAGAGCACTGAGGGTGGTAGTGTGTAGATATATTAAGTTGAATTTTAAACCTTCTACACTTGGATTGGGAATAATGTCCCTCTAAAGCTTTATCCAGTCTTCTAAGGCTAACTTGACAGTCAATAGTTCCTTGTCTCCTAGAGCACAGTTTCTCTCAGTGGTTAAATAGCTACAAGAGAGGACCCCGCAAGGATGAAATTTCCCTGAGATTACCCACTCCTGCAGATAAGGCATCCACCTCCAGAATGAATTGGATCCATGTGTCAGGTTGCTTGTATATGGGGCTGAAATAGAAGCCTGTTTCGACATGCTGAAGACTTAAGAAGCCTCCTGAGGCCATTCCTTAGCATCATAATTTATCATTCTTAGCTTATTATTCTTCCAAGTAAGAATAGTAAGAGGAGCAACTAGAGTAAAATATTGTGATATAAATTGGCAATAATAATTTGCAAATCCTAAGAATCGCTGCAAGTCCTTGAGACCGGTAGGGTGGGGCAATAAAGAATCACCTGTTCTTTTTCCAGATCCATCTGAAAACCTGTGACAGTGAAAATGTATCCAAGAGAAGATTCACAATGCACTCATTTACAAAATAGATGACGAGACCTGAGTCGTATAAGAAAATTTGCAATGTGCTTTCTATGGGACTGAATGTCACTGGAGAAAAATTAAGACACTGTCAAGGTACATGGCCATAAACATAACCCAAACAGCATAACGAAATACTCATAGTGGCTGTCCCAGACGTTGAAGGTGATCTTCCACTCATCATCATCATTTATTTATATAGCGCCAACATATTCAGTAGCGCTTTACAATTGGGGATAAACATAGTCAACTAATAAACAAACTGGGTAAAACAGACAAAGAGGTGAGAAGGCCCTGCTCGCAAGCTTACAATCTATGGGACAATGGGAGTTTGACACATGAGGTTAAGTCTACATTTGCAGTCGGCCCAGCCAGACTGCAAAGGTAAAAGTGACTCATAAGCTAAATGATCCTGCCACACAACAATGTTGGTCAAGGGGTAGTTGTATAACACTCATCTCCCTACTTTATACGGGGTAATTTTTACGCACCATGGTGGTCCAATTTAGTGAAAATGAAGGCCCCTTTGATGTGATGAAATAACTCAGAGATCTGTGTAGTGGGTAGCAATTATTCACTGTGTTGTCATTGAGAACATGATAGTGTATACAAGGGTGCAAAACTCCATTCTTCTTTTTAACAAAGAAGAATCCGTTCCAGCTCGATGCAAGATTTTCTGATGAATTGCCATTCCAAGCTCTCCTTAATGTAGTCACACATTGCTTGGGTCTCTTGCAGAGAGAGGTTATTCTCCGCTATGATGAGGGGATTTGCTGGGAAGTACCTCGATAGGGCAGTCATACTCATAGAAAAAAGACATTTCCCCACACTATGTTTGCAAAACACGTCTTGATGGGTGGCTTACTGTGGAGATAGATGAGGATTGCATGAGGTGAAAGACAATGATAAGTAGCTAGGAGAAGTGACTTTAAGTAGGCACCATGAATGACAATGGGAACCCCAAACTAGGATATATGCACTTTTCCTATCCAATGCTGGAGAACCAGGGGATGAATTGGCCATGGAATAACATTCAGTGAAATTAATTCTGCATGTAGGTTCCCTACTTGTCAAGTCAGCTGAGTGGTTTGGAATTGAATAGTTTCATTGAATACTTTGTTTCCTGACTGCTATAAATGGCAGTCAGGAAAATAGGTGCATACAGCGGCTAAATAGGTAACTTCAGCTTGAAGACCATGGAAGAGGAAATATAATGTGCATGAATCTAAAAAGGCAGACAATGAGATAGAACCCTGAGGATATAAAATGGTAATTAAGTCAGAAGAGGAGGAAGAATTGTACCCAACTTGGTTTTTCTAGTATCACATAGGTTTGGCATTTCCTGGATACTTGGGGCAGGAATCCACAGCACAATATAGGCATAGGTTGCTTTTAAACATGCATGGAACCACAGGAGCAATAAAGCAAGGTGCCAGTTTATTACCGGAAAGGTGAGTCTGCTCTTTTCCCTGAGGGAGTTCTCTGAAATGAATGTCCACTTCTATAAAGAGATAATCTAGAGAAGAAGGTAGTTTTTGGAAGGCCAATTCATCTTTGATCCGATCTGAGAGACCTTGCCAAAATGTTGCTACCAAAGCCTTTCTGTTCCATTGTAAATCTGATGCAAAGGTACTCATCGAATATTTTCAGAAAAGCTTCAATGAAAGATGAGCTTTCATGCAAAATGGCATTGTTGTATTCGTAAAGGGGGAAGCTCAGGCCAAACTTGGCCAATTGGGAGAGAAATTAGATGCACACTGATTCAGGAAGCCACTTCAGGCTTTAGGGTCACCATCAACTTTTGGAGGATAGGGAATCGGCAGTTGAGATGAAGTCACTGAAATAGCAATGGGACTAGCAGTCAGTACCAATGGAAAAGCCATAGTGGCCAAAATATTCTGGAGTGTATCCAATTGGGTTGAAAGACCTGGCAGGCACTGCTTGAATTGGTCATGACTGTTCTCTTGTTTCTCATTTTTTCCTACGAGATGTTGTAAGTGGTCTCACAGGAATGGGTAATTAGCAAGATCCATTAGTAGGGAGCAGAGTATACTGCCATACACATGGTTGAAAGTATAAATGCTGGACTGTCAGCCCAGATTAGCTCTACCATATTCTGAGGTGTGGAGTTGAACGTGCCTCCAGTCTTCACCAGTGACACCCATAAGTGAGTTTGGGCTCTGCTGCAGGTGACATGCAGGTTGAAACCCTCTGCCCGGGTTACAGACATGACAGGGTATTACACAAGTACGTCAAAACTAGATGGGTCAGTAAATGGGCTGGTGGTGCAGGTACAAAATCAGCAGGTGAAAAGAATGGTCAGACCAATCTGGAGTCAAGGTTCAGGAAACAAATTGAGAGCATTGAGTTATACTATGAGTTATACTATGTGGGGGGAAGGCACCCTGTCACATATGGTGGACTTGCCCTAAAATAGTATACTTTTGGAACGAGCTCCATTACCCGATAGAATGCATCACTCACGTCCTACTCCCAGATAACATCTTCTATCATCTTCTCCCATGCACAGTCTCTGATACTCCGAAACACACCCCAAAACTGATAGGACACATTCTCATGGCAGTGACATGACTCATCGCCACTAATTGGAAAAAAACTGAACCACCCACTATCCAGTCACTCATTCTAACAGTTTGGTAAGCACATAAAATGGAACATATTATTAGCATTATTCTTAGCTTCCGTGTTGTCATAGTGATCGTCAGATATATAAAAAATACATTGATCCTGATACCTCTATCACGCATACCATTACTATGTACTGAAATGCAATCCGTTACAAATAAATAATAAACTTTATATGTTAAAATCTATGTAGTACAAACTGCAATTTTCTACATAATTGCCAAGATTTAAAATAAGCATGTTACAACATTATAAAGGCATAATCCATGTTTGAGGAAGTTTGATCAGGGTGAGCATGGTCTTTTATAGTGGATACATAGATGATTTTTTTTTTTTTGATTTGGGGATGTTCTTTCTAACATAACTCTTATTGATTCTCTTAATCACATTACGTTTGGTTTGAAATTTCCCAGCACATATAGTTATATGCACATTAATTATTTGCACTAACAGTGAAAAATTTACAAGTAACTAAAATTTGTGAACGATCCTCACAATATGAACATTTATTAAGTTACTTATAAGTTAAATTATGGAAATTGATGTTCCCTAACTTTGATGGCAACAGTATATTTTATGAATATTGTGTCTTGTTTATCTATACAGAATGGGTATGATTCATTAAAGGACGTAAACAGTGATTTTGTGTGTATAATCCACACAATTACTCTGTGCATGCCCAGAACCAAGCTATACCCCAAACAACGCATTCACATTCAATTAATCTTTGAGCACTAAGGGCACTTACAACACCCTACGATTTCAGGGAGGGAACAGGGGAGGGGAGGGGGATGCCTGTAGTCAATGTACAGTAAGGGCATACCAAACTCAAGCATCACACACAGCAGCATCCAATTCAAGCTCCGGGTATCTCTCAGGTACTTGTTTTTCAGCCATATTTCTTGCTCCAGCTACAGGTCTAGTCTAAGTGCTTATTACTAGTGATGACGGTTGTGCATGCATGTTAGGATATGTGTTTGCATTCAGGAGCAACTGTAAACTGTAAAAATGTATTTTATATATAGTACACATTCATAACATCCTTATGTATTTCATGGATTTTTTTTTTAAATCACTTTTTTTAGTTTTTAATGTTTTATCATTATAGTCTATGTGCCTGATCCATTAAGGAAAGTTAAGCAAAAATTTTGTAAGTTTTCTTACTCAAGTTTTCTGGACAAAACCATGTTGCAATGCAAGCGGTGCAAATTAGTTTTATTATTTTGCACATAAGGTAAATACTGGCTGTTTTTTCATGTAGCACACAAATACTTGATAGCTTTATTTTTACACTGAAATTTAACGTTGATCTAGGACATGCCCTACCAAACTATAAATCTGGCATCACAGTTTAAATTTAACTCCCCCTCCAATGCAACATGGTTTTGCCTTTCTTCCTTACTTTTGCTTAACTTTCCTTAATGAATCAGGCCTCTTATTATTAGCAGGTGACAGTCATTGAATATTTTTTTTCCTGTGCTTTTTTTTGCGAGTTTATGTTCCACGGACGTATCTTGCAGTGTCATGACTACTAGAGGAGTAGACCTACACCCATATTCATCACCGCATAGATCTGCTTCTTTTTGAATTTGGGTGTATGTATACCAGATTTACATGTATTTTAAAACAAATGCATATAGCACTCAGTATGCGTCCCTTAATGAATCAGGCCTACTGTGTGCTATATACATATATTCTGATTGAGATATATTATTATTGTTTTTAATAAAGAATGTTTTATTGTATAATTCAGTGCTCTCAATTTGTTCTATGGTAATGAGTTTTGAAGGCCTCCAGTAGTTATCATTGGAGAGCTGTAGAGATTAAAGACACTATTATCAAACAGAAAAATTATTATCAGTTAGCGCCTAAATTGGTTATCAATTGATCAGAAAACTGGTGAACAAGAAATTGACAAATACAATGTATCATAATGCATACTAAAATAAAGGAGATCTAATATACTGGAATAATTAGAGTCATTTGAATCAAACAGGTAAAATGATCAGCATCACATAACTGCAGATTTAAAGAAGCTACAGTTTTGCTCACCTGACACTAGGGGGGAGAACGGAGGAAGGTGGAAGCTGTGCGGTGTCTGTCAGGTAAGAGATGTTGAGATCTGCTGGGGGAATGCATGTCGGACCCAGGACCCGATAGCTGTGTCCCAGGGTTCAGGACCGGTAGGTAAAACACTTAGACGAGTGCATGAGATTTGAAGCAACTTTTAGGCTTTCAGTTCTGGGACTGAAAGCCTAAATGCACATGTTAAAAGAGGAAGTAGCAGCAGATGGACTGGCATCACTGGGCTCCCTCACCTCTGGGTCACAATAGCATATCAGAGTGGTGAGAAGAAATAAAATTGGTGACCCAAGTAGAGTTGTTCCTACACTTTAGTCACAGGCCAGAGAAAGTTTAACAAGGGCTGTAAAGACATTGAGCACATTTATAATCATGCTGGAATCGATAGTGTGCCAAGCACAAAATTATGGATTCTGCCTCAGCTATGAGTAAAGTGTAAAAGCAAACACCCTAACCCAGTGGTTCCCAAACTGTGCGCCCGGGCTCCCTGGGGTGCCTTGGACATCTCACAGAGCCAGTGGTAAGCAAGGCGGGGGACTACTTGGTAATTATTTTGGCTTAGGGGTGCCTTGAAAAAATTTTCAAGACCCTAAGGGTGCCTTGAACTGAAAAAGTTTGGAATCTACTGACTTGTGACTGGACACCCATGAAATGTGCTTGAAACCTCTGTTCACAGAGAGAGTGGAGTGTAAGTGACATTGCAAGGAAGTGTAAGTGGCTGAACAGTGAAAGACCAGGAGATAGTACTACTACAGTGGACAGGAGAGAAAGGTATCTGATTTGACCAAGACATGAAGTGTCAATTCTTGAGAACCAAAATCAATGGGACGGGAGATTTTGTTGTAATTTATATTCTTGTACAGAAGGTGATCGGAAAAAATGTGGATTTTACAAAGAGATTATCTGAAACTCATAATTAAATTGTAAAAGGTATTGAAGTACCATGATGTTCTACCAGGGCTGGATTAAGGTTTGTGGGGACCCCAGGGCAACTGACTTGTGGGGACCTCTGCCAATAAAATTGTCTGCAATTCATGTCTGAGACACTCACCATGACCTGCCAGCTGGTCACAGTGGGTGTCAAGCCAGAGTGCTGGAGCACTCAATCAGCCACCCATTGTAAGTTTGCATTCCCTCCAGTAGAAGGACTCTATCACTTTTTATCTTTTAACAGGGGATTGGAGCAGGGCTGTAGAACCAAGAGAGAGCAGTGCTGGTATGACTATCTTAATACATTGCATACAGCACCAGATGGGGAAGTGGGTGATGGTGGGGAAAATATGTGGGGGCAACCTTATGTGCAGGGCAACTTCACTGGTTGTGTTCTACCAATCAACCATTTTTAAACTTGCATGTAGAAGGGTCCTTTTCCATGTGTGCACCCCCAGAACCAAGGGATACAGAGAATCTGAGGTAGCCAAAGGTACCCTAAGAGATTGTAATAATGCAGAAGTTGTCTGAATCTTAAACTGCACTTACTGTCCCTCTATATTCTGTATATATGGAGAAATAATTAATAAAAATAAATAAATATAAATGATTGCTGTTTTCACTATTTACTTGTCTCCAGTCTAAAATAATTTAATAATTTATGGTGGTGAAAAAGTTTAGCCTGCAAAATGTTTTAGAAATATTCACCAAGGAATATCGGACATGAAAATGCATTGCCATGATATTCTTTTTTTAGAATATGTACGTTGCTGTGTCTGTCTAGAGACAAGATGTGTTCCTTGCCTCAGGCACCACTTTTAGGCAAAATATAACAGACTGCAAAAAAAAGGATGTTGTCAGAGCACATCACCTCCTCTCAGAACATTGAACATTCCCCTTTGCCAGATAGCATGCTTTTAGTCATCTGTATCATGCTCATAACTTGCTTCTTATAACTTACCTGGGAGTCTTTGGTCCAGCTCCTGAAACTGCCACAATGGCTCCTTTCCCAAAAGTAGTTTAGTGACGGGGTCGGTTCTCAGTCATCCCATGAAAAGTGGCCAAATATCATTCAGTTTATAAACTACTTTCACCATCAGTAAATCTCAGGAAGGAACTACATTTGAGGTTCCAGAAGTCACTTAACCCAGACCAGACCGCATACTGTAACTTCGCTAACAGTGGAAGACATTGGGCTTAAGTCATTAAGAAACATATCTGGCTTATCCCCCAGAAAACCGGTTGGTTTAGGAGCGAGTCTACAATTTTAAGGGAGTGAATGTGCTGGGGAATGGGCAAATTTATATAGGCAATGTGCAATAATGGCATTCCCCTGCAGGGATGATCAAGTCAGCTTTCTGCCATATCTCCTGCTCCATGTAGGGGTCTAGTTTAAGTGCTTGCAGCACTAGACAGTGTTTAAATAAATAAAAACATTTTTTTTAAAAAAACAGCACGGATCATATTAATATTATATATCATATCATATTATATCACCCAATCATATTACCGCTTGTGCTGCCAGTATGTTGCTGGTAGTAGCAAAATCGGGGGGACTAAAAGCTGGGGCTGCTGTCACTACAGCAGAGTATTCAGCAGCGTGGTCCCCCTGCCACACTGACAAACCAGGCCCAGCCTACTAAACAAGGTAAAAAAAAAAGCTGCTATATATACCATGGCCTTATCTGTGTAGAGTTTGTATATCCTCCCCGTGGGTTTCCTCCGGGTACTCCGGTTTCCTCCCACACTCTAAAAACATACTAGTAGGTTACTTGGCTGCTATTAAATTGCCCTTAGTCTCTCGAAGTCTGTGTGTGTTAATGTTAGGGGTTTAGATTTTAAGCTCCAATGGAGCAGGGACTTATGTGAATGAGTTCTCTGTACAGTGCTACAGAATTAGTGGTGCTATATAAATAAATAGATCATGATATGGAATTTTCGTTCTAACTGCTGACAGAGAACCGGAAGTAACGTCCCGGCTGTCACCAGACGATGAGGAGAGCGGGCCGCCGCGGCTATAGACAACGCCACAGCTCGTAACACTGAATATGCTTTATTAATATCACAACACTAGGAACTAATTTTAAGAGGAAACATAATTTATCAAATGTTGGAATAGGACATTGCATACCATCTTTGTATTTCTGAAATTATATATAATTTGTGGACAATGCATATCATTGTCCTGTATGAATTGAAACATTTACCTGAATTTAGACATTTGTCACAATTATGGCAACAGTGTTCTGAAAATAAAAATAAAACAAATGAACAGAAAAGAAAAAAAGAAAGAAAATGTGAAGGAAACACAGCCCCCATTGTCAAGTATAACTGAGAGATAATAAACTCAGTTGCACCTTGTTAAAAAGTAAAACAGCGGATATGACGTACATTAATGCATTCTTATCAATTATCTCCCCTAGTGCTTTAAAGCTTATGCATATTTGAAGTGCTTATTACTCTGTCACACAGAGCCGTAACGACGGCGGTGCGGACGGTACGACCGCCCCGGGCGCTAGCCCAAGGGGGCGCAGCTGCCTGATACCCCAGCAACAATCGATTCCTCAATACCTGGAATAGCTTGGCGCTTCTGCCCACAGTGAAACGCATGTGCGTTCTACCGAAAGCAGGAAGTTCGGCATTCAAATGCCGGACTTCCTGTCAGTGGAACGCATTTGACTGCCGAACTTCCTGCTTGTTCCACTGCGGGCAAAAGCGCCAAGCTATTCCAGGTATGCTTTTGGCAAATTTTATATAGCCACCGAGGATTTACCTCGTGAGCGCGGTCAGCGCTGTGCAATAGAACGGGGATCCCTGCACCATTAATTAGATTAAGGACACCGCTGGACTCCAATCATACTGCTGGACTATTTGAGGTTGGTTTTTAATCTGCTATTGGACCCTATTTTTCCTCCAATATATAGCCATTTGTTTGGACCAAAAGAACATACTATCTTTACACAAGGTTATTTGCAGCAGCCTCTTATGCACTGATACAATTGGACCCCCGGACTTTGTTGTGTGGAATATAAGCACTGGTTGCTATGTTTATGTTTTTGCACTATATTGAATGACCATTCCTTTTATTTATTTATTTGGATGTATTAATAAATGTTATTGTTTTAATCCATGTTACAATCGCAACATCATTACCATTTGAAGTCTTCAATATTTTTATTTACTACAAGATAATTGAGCGCAATTGCTTTACCTTTTTGTTATATATGACACCTACAGGATTATTTCACTATCTTTTTGATGGCATAGTTAATTTTAACTATTTAAGAATTTGTATTGTTATAGTTGGTTTTAGAATTACATTAAAGAAAAACAGTACACATTATATGGATGTTTGTAAATATTGCTGGGGTGTTATGTGCAGACCTGGTTATTGAAAAATATATATATTATACTAAAAAATTGAATGGAAACATTGTGAGTAGATAAACACAGGGTAGGAGCCCACTCATCGTAGACAGAATGTGCCTGGTCATTGTTTCCCTAGGAGTCAAGTAACAGATTATGGAGGTTTCATGTTTGAGGTGGGTTTGCATCTGTAAACCTATCACCTAGGAAATATTTTTTAATTAATGTACTCCTCACTCAGCTGAAGCACCTACCTCATCCAGCCATTTTTCCCAGGGCTCTACTAGTTTGCCACATCCATTTGCCTTGCCAATTTGAAATAGCAGCAGAGGGGGTGTGTAAGAGGGAGAACCAATCTCTCTTGATTTTGGCTTGTGTTTGATCCTACTAACCCTCCCTGCTGGGGTTGCAAGAGGAACAGAGTTCCTGCTTGCAGCTCCCACAGGCTCGAGCTAACAACATTGAAAAAATGATTAGGTAGTACCGTTTTAGAGAGTAGAAAGAATGTGGTATGCTAATTTTCTTTTCTGTTACTTTAATACTTATCTTTGGATAAGTATGTGCAAGATAATTCAAAATAATAAGAGGAGAATATAGAGAAACCCTTTTTGAGAGTCAGTTGCTGGCAGATTTGTGCAGAACTTCACTACCAGTAGCTCAAGAGTTAATTAGAAAGGGCATCTCTATATCTAGTTAAATCAATGAGAAAGGGGAGTAGAAAGCCACAACAATAACAGGATAGAAATTGTTTTAGGTGCTCCAGTTAGAGGTAAAGAAATAAAGACAGAAAGTTGACACACACCTGGCATCATCTAAAGATCAGTTTCAATGACAATGGAATGCATGAGAAAGAGTTGGAATAAAAATGTATAACCCTCCTAGTTAGTGAAGTGAATTCAAGAGAAAGAAACAAGATAAGAAGGGGGTCATGGGGCTAAATTGAGATTTATATTTAAGAGTAATGACCAGGACCCTAAGAAACCAAGGGCTAGATTTACTAAACTGCGGGTTTGAAAAAGTGGAGATGTTGCCTATAGCAACCAATCAGATTCTAGCTGTCATTTATTTAGTACACTCTACAAGATGACAGCTAGAATTATTCATCCGGAATGGTCAATTAACCACCCGTACATTTAGAAAATCAGTTGATGTAAATAGTTTTATTCTTTCCAACAGTAATCATCATCCTAACTGGCTGAAAAGCATTCCCTTCAGCCAGTTCACACGTATACGCCGGAATTGCACAAATATGAGTGATTACATCACACAGGGCAACATTATGAAACAACAGTTCGTTGAAAAACAATATAACGGCCAATTAGTTGAGGAAGCTTATCTGAAAGTGAAAGATAGAGATAGGGACACCCTCTTGAAGAACAAGAATACACCAGATTTAGAGGATCATAGATCCGTACACACCAATTCCCAAACACCTATATACTTTGTATCCAACTATTCAGGAGATGCCATTCATATACGGAGAATTCTGAAAAAACATTGGCACATCTTGAAACAGGACACAATATTAGGGCCAACACTTCCGAATCACCCACATCTGGTTTTCAAAAAAGCCCCGGACATCAAAAAATCGGTGACATCCAATTATGTCCCCGTTAATGTCAATCCCACAGATTCCAACTGGCTCGGTAATAAAACTCCAACAAGGGGTTTCTATTATTGTGGTACATGCTCTAATTGCAGAAGTCTAAAATGTAGGAGCACTAAACCCATTCTCAACTACTTGTCCACCTCCAATGGGAAAACTTTTGAAATTAAAGAATTCATCACGTGCAATAGCATCAATGTTGTTTATCTGCTACAATGCCAATGCGGCAAACAATATATTGGTAGAACCATCAGAACACTGAAAACTAGAATCAGAGAGCATCTAAGAAATATCAAGATAGGATTTGAAAACCATCACCTATCCAGTCACTATAAACACATCCACAACTGCAACCACTTAGGCACCATTTTTTTCGGTATCAAGAAAGTAACTAGAAATTGGAGAGGAGGAAATATAATAACAAAACTGAACATAGAAGAATCCAAAGCTATTTATTATCACAAAACTCTGACTCCCAATGGACTTAATGTAGAACTAGATCTTACCTTGCACTAAGACCTGAGTCTATAAAAAATTCCGAATACTGGTGTTTTTTTGGGTGCCACCTTGCCGATGGCCTGGAGCCGCTACATTTGGAGATACATGATAGCTTGAGACCTACGGCCATACCACCCTGGCCATGCCCAAATCCATCCGAACTTGGAAGCCAAGCAAGGCGGAGCTAGGTAAGTAACGGGATAGGAGACTACCCGAGAACACCTAGTACAGTAGGACTCGCCTTCTTCGTTTTTCTCCCATTTGTCCGCTCTGGTCCCATTGGTTGGGTGGCTACAGAATTAATCACTAATTAGCATGACAAGAATATGGATGCCACCATATGTAATATATCAAGAATAATTACGAAATACCCACCAGGTTGTGCTCTATATAGCATAAAGTCATTTCTTACGTTGTGCACTTGAATATGCATCCATTCTGGCTCACCACCTTTTTCTTGTATTTATCATTAATACACACCTTAATTGAAAACCTGCAATTCTTTTTTGGATACATGTATGTGTATATATATGTGTTATTATTACGTGTATATATGTGGTAAATATGTGATATTAACAATTTTGGAATCATACTTTTCCAACCATTTAACAGATAAATATAAAATATACTTATTATCTTTAATCATATTGTGCAATCAACATATATTTCAAACTAACATCTAGGCATCCTATTTCATCAAGATATGTATGCCAAGGAGAATCCTATGAATCCAGGCTAGTATTTCTGCACCATGGCTCCACAGATTAATTGACAAGCGGGTTACCGCAGTTAGTGCATCAGCACACTCTATGTAACTTACTGATTGACAATGCGGTCAGCCAATCAGCGACAAGTAAAACAACTGAGAGCCGTATAAATAAACATCCACCACTCTTGGAATCATCTCCCTTGAAAAAGTCTATCAGACGAAACGCGTTGGGACTCCTCCTACACCAATCTATTGGCCAATAGGATATTCCGGATGTGACCTCGCACCCGGAAGGCAGTACTGGAAGCGTGTTCCACGCTTGCTCTTGTCACCACCTCTTATCAATAGCGGGACCGATCACCCACTATTGTGAGCGCTTTAACATCTGTACACTAACAACTCCTAAAACCACGCAGCAGGACACTTTGGGACTGATCTAATACTGAACTCTGTACAGCAAAACGCAAGTATCCATATCAATTCCATGTGGAGCCAGTCGGATACACGGACTAACAGTTCAATCAGCTGTGTGTGTCTGTAACAACTCTCCAATTATATTACTGGGACTGCCATATATATATATATATATATATATATATATATATATATATATATATATATTCATTTATTGCACTTTTATTGTTTTATCAATCTGTCAGCCAATTCAAGTGTTATTTATACTCATTTATGGTAATATCTGGTTCATCATTTGATTGTTGAGCCAGTATTTTAATAATATATACATGTTAGTATTTTTTTGTATATTTAACAGTGTTTAATGTCTTTTAAAAAGGAATTTTTATAATATTGTATCATTATCCTCATGATGTGTTTTATGTATAGGTAATTACATGGTAGTTATCAGTATAGGGAATAACAAATAAACAATTGTTGCATCCAATCGCTGTGATACTAATATATTCACCAGATCCCACATATTTACACAGTTTATTATTATTTTAGATATCTTGAGTCAGTGAGCGCATTAGGATTTGCTTTGTTTAGCTAGAATCTGATTGGTTGCTATAGGCAACATCTCCACTTTTTCAAACACGCAGTTTAGTAAATATACCCCCAAGAGTTGAAAGAGTTGCAGTTAGACATTGCTGATGATGAGGCTTGTGTAAATCTAAATGTGGATAAAGAAATATACATTAGCTTAATGTTACAGAAAGAGAAGATGAGGAAATCCATCAGTATAAATAAATATAACTGACAAATCAAGCTAAACAGAATAGGCACATGCACTGTTAATGTGGGTGCTGAGATTGTGGGATGATGGAGTAAATAGTGAATGGGAATGGAGATATTAGGAGATATAGGAGAAATTGCAATGAAAGTAAAAGTATCTACAGGAAATAAATCAGTATCTTATGTTCTGCTAGTTGCTTTACCTGAAAACATCCTAGGGATAAATGTACTCCAAGAACTGAGTATGCAGACAGGGTGGGTATTTTTACATTTGGATTCCCACATATATCATCTAAGACCAGTCAAACCAGTAGTCATTCATGACTGTGATCATAATACTGATGGAGATACTAGGCATTATAATGCCATAGACATACAAGCTGAGGAAATCCATAGATATACACAAACAGATCTGACAAAACTAGATAAACAGTATAGGCAAATTCATTGTTAGTATGGGTGGTGAAATTGTGTGATCATGGAGCAGATAATGATGGGAAAGGAGATATAGAAGAAATAGTAATAGAAGTACATGTATTTATAGGAAAGGGATCAGTATCTAATGTGCTGGTGGGTGCTTCACCTAAAAACATCCTAGAGATAGCTGTAATCCAAGGTATCCAAATGGGGTGGGGGTGTTTAAATTTGTGTTCCCACATGTATCTTCTAAGACCTGTCAATACAGTAATCAGTCATGACTGTGATCATGAGATGTTCCCACACATATCTTCTAAGACTTTCAAACCAGTAGTCAGTAGCAAGCGAACATCTTAAGTGAAATTTAAGTATATTGAGCATTAATTACAGGTGAGGTGGCAAGGGGTGGGTCAATTCTAGGAAGGTGAAGTATGAATAGCCCCCTGTGACTGGATCGCATGGAAATAACATATTGTGGAAATTTATTATAATTAGTGGAACATGCGTTGCTCTATACCATTGCAAATGGACAAGTTTTTGATATTGTGTGTATTGATTTCTGATACAGTAGCCATTTGTTGGAGGAAATTTGTTGTGTAACTTCTGAAGGCAGGTGATTTCATGCTAATTATTTGTAAATGAACAACACTTATTTATCTTAAACACACAGCAGGTAGTCATTAGACTGTCATCCTGTGAATGAGAGAGATAAGAAATCACAGATTGATGTAAATTTTGTTAACTTTACCTTGCACTTAAATCTGAATTTAGAAAACATACTACATAATGATACTAAATATCCCAGACGTTTTGGTGCCACTAGCAGCAATGTAAAAAGGTGTTAACCCCTCCCTTCTGATTTATGTGCAGGCTGCACGAAGCAGCCTGGATTGGTTAAAAGGGAAGGAGGCCGGTTTACCTTAGGCAAGGGTATGTTTGTAAAAATGTATAAAAAGAGCACTGATTGACCATGTGTTCTATTATTTACATCTGTAACTTCTGGAAAGATCGCTAGTATCATAAACTGGCATGTAACTGTCCTTATTAGGACTACTTGAGCTAATAAAACATCAGTGCTTCAAGAACCTGCTTTGATGCCTACTTACCTGCTGTAATTCCTGTGACCTACAGATTAGACCAATCTAATTTGTTATCCGGCTGTTTTGAGGTTGGGATCCAGCAACCAGGACCAACGCACTGTCTGCTACCTCGCAGCTCTGGCCAGTGTGATAGACCAATGGGTATCATCCACAGCAACCCTCATCTGAAGGCAAGAGGTCAGGGGTTCCAGCCCAGATGCCCAGCAAAGGGGTACACTAGCAGCGAGAGTTACCCAAAAGGAATCAGTTCTAGGTGCCAGCAAAGGAGCCTAGTGGTGGCAGCAGCAAGCCCCTCCTACTGCATGTAGAGGGGAGCAATTTCTGACAAAGAAATGGGGATGGTGGCAAGGTAAGGCAAGCCCAGCCAGCATCCACCAAAAGGGTGGCATAGGAGGTCCATCCTGTCATATCCCCTTATTACTCTTGATGGAGATTATGTCTGGACTGTCATCATGTTCCTCACGTCCTTAAAGGTGAAGTAACAGACTATGAGTGCCCCACTGAGTGTTACAGGCACTGTATTATTTTTTTATTGTCAGCCCAGGAAAATCTAAGATAAGTAAAACGTTTTTTAACTCCCTGAATTCTCTGACTACTTTGTATATGCATGTGTGTGTATGTGCCTTTGGGTCTCTCTGTGACACTACCAGGAACCTTTGCAAAAAATTATTCCTACCAAAACAAAAAATGGAGCTTTGGGTAGAGTGCATTAAGATATGAAAAAATAGATAATTATACTATTAGACTATCCCACCACTACTTGCCCTATTTAATGAGGCAGCTGTGATCATCATCATCATCAGTTATTTATATAGCGCCACTAATTCCGCAGCGCTGTACAGAGAACTCATTCACATCGGTCCCTGCCCCATTGGAGCTTACAGTCTAAATTCCCTAACATACACACACAGACAGAGAGACTAAGGTCAAATTGATAGCTACCAATTAATCTACCAGTATGTTTATTTTGGAGTGTGGGAGGAAACCCACGCAAACACGGGGAGAACATACAAACTCCACACAGATAAGGCCATGGTCAAGAATTGAACTCATGACCCCAGCGCTGTGAGGCAGAAGTGCTAACCACTCAGCCACCGTGCTGCCCATTTGATGTTGATGTCCTTCAGCTGTGAACTTCCCATACATGTAAATGCAAAGTTCATGGAACAGGAGCATCAATACCTGCTCAGTTTGTGTAGTTTACCTATCCAACAATATTTCAAAATATTTGTTTATTTTTCTTTTTTTGGGGGGGCGTTCAGTTTTAACCCTCTTTCGTGAGTTCACATTTCTAATCACTATTTGGCTGCACCACATTCAGATAGACATTTCAAAATGCTATGATTTAAATTTAAATTATCGCACTCCTCCACAGTCAAACATCATTACAGTGAGGGGGTCCTAGTGATAGTTTGGGGGAGAAAAATAATTTTGTGGTTTCAGACATCATAATTTTATAAGTCAATTATGTTCTGTTCCCATCAGAGGGAAGCAACTATACAACAATTCCTTCTGTCTTGTACATGCAAAGCTATAATTAAAAATCTAATAAATCATTCCTCCCCTCATTTTATTACGTAAGGATCATTTCTCCCTCCTATATTACCCAAAGACTTCATCCCTCTCCGTAATTATACTAGTCTTTCTCTTTGTTTGGCTCTTAATTTAAAATCAATGACATCAAGGGGTAAATGTACTAATCTGCAGGTTTGAAAAAGTGGAAATGTTGCCTATAGCAACCCATCAGATTCTAGCTGTCACTTTGTAGAATCATCATCACCATTTATTTATATAGCGCCACCGATTCCGCAGCGCTGTACAGAGAACTCATTCACATCAGTCCCTGCCCCATTGGAGCTTACAGTCTAAATTCCCTAACATACACACATACACAGACAGATAGACTAGGTTCAATTTTGATAGCAGCCAATTAACTTACCAGTATGTTTTTGGAGTATGTACTAAATAAATGATAACTATATCTGATTGGTTGCTATAGGCAACATCTCCACTTTTTCAAACCCGCAGTTTAGTAAATATACCCCTAAATCTGTGTACATTTGTGAGTGTGTTTTGATCTGCTTATAGCTGTGCATTATATGCATGATCACAAACAAATCACTGTCAATGAGCACTAACATTCTGTGTGCATGAGATGGTGACTGGTATGATAGACCTCCCAGTAGCAATTATATAATCCAATGTGTTATATGTAACAGTATATAAAAGTATATAAATATGGATGTTTGTCCTTTAGCATTCAATGAAAATAAATACTAACAAAAATGTATACAAAATAGGTTAAAAATAAAGTAAATGTTGTGCTTTTTCACTGCACAATATTTTATGCGTGTCAAATCAAAACGTATTTGCCGATGTTTCTCACAATGTTGCAATCCTCTGGCTCTGTTTCAGCAGGCGTCAATAAACATAGTAAATAGTTATAATGTTATAAATGATAAAAGATAAAACAAGAATCTGATAATTGAGGGCATCTGGGGCCTTGTTTAAATAAGAATAATCATGATTAAATGTTTTCTTCAATTGTGTAATATTTTCATTGACAGCAGTTGTTTCCTATAACTATAGACAGATTAGTCATCATACTAAGAAGAAAGAGCAAAAGCAGCACATAAAATAAATTAGATGTAATTTCACTAGTGAAATTTATTTATATTTAAATTTTATTTTAAAACCTTTATGTTGATGATGGCTGTTTTCTGCTGTCCGCAATCACTGTGAATGCTCATGCTGTAATTAGGTGCATAACAAAATGATCATGCCTTATTGATCAATTAACTACTTATTAACAAAAAGAAAGTTAACTACTATTCCTCTTTAATAGAGCTGATTAAGCCTGTTCTTCATCAGCCATATGTAGTTAAAAGAATACTAAGCGCATTGCTACAGCTTTATTTTTGCTAGCTGCATTCTTATTCTTAATCAGATAAAATGCAAAATACATATAAATGGGATCTAAGCAATATAGACATATTAGAAGTATATAAATATATATACTCCTAATATCTATAAAAACAGTAAATTGTGATGTTTTAACTTATAATCAGAGAGTTCAGATATAATTCAGTGTCCATTAGTAAAACCGGTTTATTGTAAAGGAACAATGCATTCAATATGTAAATTATTACAGATATTATAAGTCATCTTGGGAATCCTTGACCAATATAATTGTCATGGTCGCAGAACTCCTGGGTGACTTATAAAATCCTTAGATTTTACATTAGGGGTCCATTTTCCATATATATATATTTTTTAAAAATTTAATTATATACAGA
The DNA here is from genome assembly GCF_038048845.1 of Mixophyes fleayi. NCBI lineage: Eukaryota > Metazoa > Chordata > Amphibia > Anura > Limnodynastidae > Mixophyes > Mixophyes fleayi. The sequence continues at coordinate 235,903,313 of NC_134404.1, read as the reverse complement.
TTTGAATCAATAAACATAGTTAAATATAGTAACAGTAAAATTCATACATCAATTGCATAAAAAATTAAAATATGGAACTCAATTTCAGTAAAACAAACAAAAACTATATAGACAGGTGCACCATTGATACATGGAGAACAGATAATGTGACCAAAATGATTGATACAAATACAGTAATAGCAGAAATGAAAATAAAACATTATTCATAATCTTACAAAAGCAAAAGGGACCCATTGTTTGATTGACGGTGTGTAACATTTTAGGGAGTAAATGTATCAAGCTGTGAGTTTATGAGGCTCATTTAAATTGGACACATTTGTATCAAAAGTGCAGGCGTGAAATGCGTTGATCAAAAAAAAGTACATTTCTGTTTATATTTTAAGGCGTACATCTCAAGGTGCAAAATCATTAGCAATTATGTCGTGCATATGCCACTAACAGACAACTCAACAGACAATTGGCACTCTATATTGATTAGTAGCTGACAAGCCACCTGGTCTATCATTCACCTTTCCTCTCCACAAAAATCAAGTAATAGTGCATAGGGTTTTTGTTGTTTTTTCAAATGGAATAAAAGCATAGGCTCCCCCTTGATTTAGGTGACCAATAAAAGAAGGTGTGTGGGGGGGGGGGGATACTATAATGCTGTGTTTCACTAAAATATCACTGTGTCTGTGTGATGATTAACAGTACTTGTTCCTCCTGCACTAAAGGTCCCAGTGGGCCCTGGATGACAGAGCACGCTGGCGCTTGTAGATCTATGCTCTGGTAGACATAGGTATGATGGAACTTGTAGTTCTATAAACACCAACATACCCAAGCAGTTTAGGTCTGTCAGTGCTTGCTGAGGCCAGTACTGCATTAGCCAAAAAATACTGATAACTTAGTTTTAACACTTTATTATTGGCAAGTGGGATTGAAATTAAGCCCTGTGGGCTGAACAGGATGTGTGACTTTATAACAGGGAGACCCCATGCTGCGTATTATTTGAGGAGGAGGGCATGTAGTTTTTTTGAATGTAGCTTTTTTATTTAAAATATATATTTTTTTTTATATTAGCAAGATCCCTGCTGATAATCATCATAATCAGCATGGATCTTGCTCCAGGGTTGGAGCATGCGCAATAGATACACTTCCTGATAGGTGTATCTGCAGCTATCACAATTACATGAACACACCTTTACTGTACTTGGCTTATGTTTACACGTCCTTCCCTCTCCTGTTCCACCTCTCCAGATGTGAGAGTCTGGGATATGCAAAAAATCTATTATGGACACAGGCATACGCACTTTTGGTGCGCCTGTGCAGTATGAAAAACTTATTTTATGTTTGAAATGGCTCTTAAGTTCAACTCTAAATGACCCTCTTTGCGTGAGTTATTGATGCATTGTGTGTATTTCTGTGTAAGTGGAGTCTGTACATCGCCATGTTAATACAATATCTGTCTCTATTTGTGTGTTAGTAAATACATTTCTCACAAGGAGGGAAGAACAGAAAGATACTCATTTGCAGAATAGGAACTATCTGTTTAGACACTGAGGCAATTCACTGTCTGTGCTCATGTAATAGTTGTATCATTCATTTCAGATGTCTGTTCCATCTCCCTTTTGTTTGCATCCAGCCATGTTTCACTGGCAACCTTTTAGGTTTATTAATATAGCTACAAGCTTGTCTGAAATTCTATTGAATAATTTGATATATATTACATTTATACAAAATTACTAATTTAAAAACTCAAGGCTGCACTATTTTCTAATGAGCATCTGAACCTGCACATTTGTCATCAACAAAGTTCAGGTGCTCACAAAATTTTTTTTTTTTTAAAAAAGCCCCCTCCCTTAAATTCTCTAACAACTCTGCTCTGCAATAATATATATAATAATATAAGTCAAAATATAGTAGAACTTATGGATTAACTAAAAGTGCCAGCATGCACTGGCATGAGTGTTGTAGCATACTTCAATTCCCCCCCATCAGAGATCTCTGGAGATTATTTATATATATATATATATATATATATATATATATATATATATATATACATATATATATATATATATATATATATATATATATATACATATAGGTCAGAACTTTGACCCAGGGAGCCTGTTCTGAGTCTACCACTGGATAGTTTTGGACAAAAACTTAACAGAGTGGCAATTTTGGATCCCAGAAGACATACTAGGGGGTTGAGTTCCTGGTCAGTCCTCCCGCTGGTGTACACTGGGTAGAACTTTGACACAGGAAGCCTGTTCTGGGCACCAACTCTTTGATGACTTAATATCGTTTACCCTTCTGCTCCACAGGAGGTTTCTGCCCCCACTGAGCTCGCCTTAGGACATCTGCGTTATGGTTTAACAGGTGTACCGTCCCAGTAGTGTGTGTATAATTATATTATATATATATATATATGTATTAACGGTATTCACGCGCATATTACCATATTAACGCTAATATATTTTGAGCGCTCGTTTTTCCGGGGATCTTGCTAACAATTGAATACCCCCCTATGAGTCTTCAGACCTAAACGTATGTTGCACATATGTTCATAAATTCTTGTATTTAACTTCCTTTAAGTGCATCCTACATATTACATCCCACATGGACAACTTAATAAATATATTACATTTTTCGTGTCACTTGTGATTCTCTGTCTCACTGTATCTTCCATTTTGTTTGTGAAGGAGTTAAATATATCTTTTCTTTTTGTGGATAGAATGTTCGTATGTCTGCACCCAAAGCAATTTTTACAATGGTAGTGTCACACTTTGCACCAGCTACCTTTCATTCTGGTCACTGTTCTTACCTGTTTCCCTTGGTTCTCACTCCCTGCATTAAACTGCTGGTCTGAACAGAGCATGCGCACACCTAGTCTTTTCAAAAATTCCTGCATTCTCTTGATTGGCTAATTGTCTGTCAGCTCTGTCTATTTAAAGCACCTGCTTCTCTACTAAGGTGCCAGATCTTCAGGCCTCCTTACCTGTTAGGACGCTGTTCTCTCTGGCTACCTGTTACCTATTCCACGATCAAGACCTGTGGTATTATTGCAAGAACCTCATGCCTCATTTTCGGTCCTGTTCTCAAGCTAATCGCTTTCCAGGGATCTCAGTGCATCAGTTCTCTGGAGTTCACCACTTTTCAGTTGGTATCCTGTGTTACTTGATCCACGATCAAGACCTGCGGTTTTGTTGCAGGAACCTCGTGCCTCATAATCAGTTTTGTTCTCAGCTATTCGTTTCCTATAGACCTCAACGCTTCGGTTCACTGCCGTTCACCTGAACCTCTGTATTTATCGCCCAGCAGTCCTGCTCCATCCACGGTTCCATCTCACTCTACTCTAATCCCCCTTAGAGGACTGCGACCTGTGGCTAGAGTGCAACTAATCCATATTCCCTTGCGAGGATCCCTGGTGAATACCTCTCTTCCGTTAGACTTACCCCCAGAGAGATTTGGAGTCTATCTAGAGCGGGGCTTCGAGGTCTACTCCAAACTCAGGCTCTGTGACAGGGAGAAACCTCCTATCTGTTCATTTAGCCAAGTGTTCTTCCCTTTTTCCTCTTTTTTAACATAACTTGACGCAAATTTTTGTTTTAGATTTGAGGCCCTTTTAAAAACTACCTTTGGTTTACTTGGCAGGACTTCTCTCAGCACTTCATCTTTCATAAGAATGTGCCAATGTTTAGACAAAATGCTTTTTACTCTCCCTGCTGAATTACTATACTTGGTGATAAATTTTACCTCCGAGTTATAATTTCTTTTGTTGTCTTCCTGATACTTTGCACTAATTTATAGGTCTTGATCCCTATTCATTTTAAATGTAAGGAGCTTCGACCTTTCTATCTATTTACAGCCTCAAAATCCTTATTAATCCTATTGATGTCATAACCTTTTTCCTCAAACCTCTTTATCAGACTTGATTCTTGTTCTATAAATCTTGTAATTTTTTAACAATTCTGTCAGATTTGCTGAACCTGCCCTCTTGGAATGTTTTTCAAGCAGCTTTTATAATGATTGCTTAAAACTGGAATAAAACCATTGCAATCTACTGGATTATTATATGTTTTTGTACATACAGAACCCTCCTTAATATAGATCGCCAAATCTAAAAATGTGATCCTTTCTGTGCTCATTTGAATTGTAAATTCAAGATTTAATTTATTCGTATTAATATATACAATAAATTATTCCAGAATTGATCTGTCTCCTTTCCAAATTATCAAAACATTGTCAATATATCTATACCATTTTATTAAGTGCTGTTATATGGATTATTATCCCAAATCTTATCCTCTTTTCACATCTTGACTGGAGTTTTACCATGTACAAATTGGCAAAACTCAGAGCAAAAAATGTCCCCATTGCTGTACCATTTAACTGTCTGAAATGGGATCCCCCAAACCAAAAATAATTATGCTTTAAAATTAAGTCTATGCTTCTAATAATAAAATCAATTTCTACTGGTTCTAATTTGCCCATACATGACAGAATATGTTTTACATGGACACATCCTTCTTTATGTGGGATACATGTATATAAAGACTTGATATCAAGTCTTTTTAGTGACATCAAGTTGCTAATAAGTAATCTGACTTCCACTGCAGGGAATCTATAATCTTCAAAACCTGTGTGGTATCTTTTAAAAAAAACTCCTTTGATTCATCACTACTGGTTGTAGGAAAAAATCTATATAGGCAGATAGTATCAAGTACTCACTCCATGCCATCAAAACTATCGATTATTTATATATATTTTTATGGATCTTTGGGAGATAACACAGGTATCATAGGGTGTTCTTCTCTTAAATATTCATATTCTTGTTTATTTAGAATACCCAAAGATCTTCCTTCATTTAACAGGCTAAAAAGATCATTTTAATATTCCATTGTACCATTGTAGGGTCCTTTACTAAGATTTCAAAAGTACTTTCATTGGACAATAATCATTTGGCATCTTTTAAGTAATTCATCCAATCTTCAGGGGATAGGCTATACTTTATATCTTTCTTTTCATTAAGATCACCAATCTCATTTCCTACAAGTTTTTCAAATGTACTTATAAAATTATTCTTCATATAAATCGGATAAAATGTTGAAGTATTCTTAAAATTTGTATGTAGAAAATTAGAATTGGTGGTACTAGTGGTTCTCATCACTTTATTTTTATTTTTCACGAAGTTTTTCTAAGTTTAAGTCTTCAAATAAATTTAGTCAGATCAATGAATGTCTCAAACTTATTTAGCTGGTTATGCGGGGCAAATTTTAGTCCTTTGTTCAAAACTCGAATATGTTTAGGTTCTAAATTAAAAGTACTCAAATTATATATACCTTTCATGTCTGTTTTTTCTGAGTTTTTATTCTTCTCTCCTCTTCTTCCTCTCTGAATGCTAATATTCTTTTTCTCCCCATATTGCTTCCTATCCTCCAGGATAGATGTTCCTTGCATGGGGATTTATCTGGTTGGGGACTGATTTCTAAAAACACAAACAAAATTTGGTCAATGATGTCCAAATTATTGCTTGATAGTCATCCTTCATTTTTCTCTTTATATCATTTCATTCTTGGTTCATTTCAGTCCTATGTATTAATGTTGCAGTAGTTACATTATTGCTTCTTTCAGTCTCCCTAACACCTTCCTTAAATGATGACTTATTTCTGTTTTCTATTTTCTTATTGGTCCTTCCAAAACTACTAAAACCCTCTTCAACAACTGTATCATAGAATTGTTTCCTACCATATTTATGGTGATTCTCCTTCCATTTCCTTTTATTAATATATTCATATTTCGGATAATCCTCCCTTACACTACTCTTGATGTTATTATCATAATTTCGTAGTTCCGTAATACCCTTTTTCCTTGATATCCTTGGATGTCATATTTCTTTCAGTATAATTTGTTTTACTCCTGTTTCTTTTATATATATATATATATATATATATATATATATATATATATATCTCCAGAAATTCTGTTCAGCTGTTCAGTGACTTTTTGTTTCAAAAATTTGCGGATCACAGTGAAAGTTGTGTTTTTAAAATTGTATTAGAGAATCAGGGGCGCACGGAGGATTGTCGGGGGGGCTGGAGGTTCTCTCCGCCGACCCCAAAAAAAAAAAAAAGAAAAAAAAACAGAGAGAGAGCTGCTGCGGCGCTGTCTAAGAAGCGTCTGCGGCGGTGCTGTATACGGACGCTTCTTTGACAGCGCCGCGGCTGCTGTATAGGACAGTGGCCACTTAGTTAGCGCAGGTGGGGGGGTTTCTAGAGACTCAGAAACGCCCCCTGCGTGCGCCACTGAGAATCAGCGATTTGCAGGTTTATAGGCGTGAATCTGTGCTTTATGATTCGTACTACCCAGTTTCCAGCTATGATTTTCTGTCGATCATTGTAGAATTGTACAGCAAGCAGCAGCATGTCGCTGAGAGTTTGAGTGGAAGTTTGCTGTCAATTGGGTACTTTCAAAATTTTGCACTCTCAATAAATTTGAATCACTCCCATGATAATATATTGCAGTGAAAGTGGGTTGCAGTGACATAAGAGTGTAATACCTCCCTTTTGACAGGAGGGTTTATCTTCATTTCAGTGTGTCAACACAGGAGCACTCCAGTAATGATAGTACTTTTTCAATTAGAGAAGTATTAGCATTAAAAAACAAGCAAATCTGATACCACTGTAACTTGTAGTACTCAAGTAAATTAGATACTGTGGGGGTCATTTGCAAAGCACAAAATGACCACTCCTCAGAAAAATTATAATTTACTTTTTTTAATTATTAATTCCTCCGCCGTGATCACACACCTTTACCATAATGACATTCTTTCACAGGTAAAATTATAAATTTTCCCAGTCTCAAAGCACATCTCATTTTACTTCTTCTGTATTAGCAGGTGGGATTGCCATTGGGTGATTGCCATAGGCATTGGCAATTGAATTTGCTATACCTTCCACATCACCCATACTCTGTTTTTGTATGTTGTTTATTATCAAATTAGGGCAGCATGGTGGATAAGTGGTTAGCACTTCTGCCTTACAGCACTGGGGTCATGAGTTCAATTCCCGACCATGGCCTTATCTGTGAGGAGTTTGCATGATCTCCGTGTGTTTGCGTGGGTTTCCTCCGGGTGCTCCGGTTTTCTCCCACACTCCAAAAAGAAAAACATACTGGTAGGTTAATTGGCTGCTATCAAATTGACCCTATTATGTGTGTGTGTGTATGTGTGTGTGTTTGTGTGTATGTTAGGGATTTTAGACTGTAAGCCTCAATGCGGCAGGGACCGATGTGAGTGAGTTCTCTGTACAGCGCTTTGGAATTAGTGGCACTATATAAATAAATGGTGATGATGGTGATGATGATCAAGTAAGTTTTTTACCGAAGCCTCATAACTTTTTTTTTATCTGATATTCAGCAAAGTCAACAAGTCCTAAAAGAATCCTTAACACTGTGTCTGTGACCAGCACCCTAATGTTATAATATAATATGAATTTGGACTGCTGGCATGATATTGTCTCTTACCAGTCATATATGGTGTATGGTAATATGAATTAGACCTGATCTCATCTGATTACATTCACTTAGAATGTAAGCTCTCTAATGAGTAGGGTCCTTCATACGCTTGGTTTTCATGTCTGCATTTATTTTGTCTACCTTGTATATCCCTGTTTTACCTACTGTACGGCGCTGCGGAGCACTGTGATGCCTTACAAATCTACGTTAATAATAATAATAATCCCAGTATTTCTTCTTTGTTGATCTTTTTTGAGGCAATAATCTCTTTTCCTGTCTGGCCACAGGCTGCTCCTTTTCCATCTATAATATTAAGTATTGCTTCTTCATCTTATCTGACATGATTCTGTCCATAATGTGGACCATTTGTTCTATCATGGGTACTTATTATCCTAAACTGTTATGTCTTTAGTAGGAGCATACTTAGGGTGAGGGGGGGAGGGGGTCTGTTATCGGCCACTACACTCGAACGATACTCTACCTGAATCCAATCCAATTGTAGCATTTTCTCTTTCTGATCACACTGAGAAGACAGTATAGCTGTGGGCCCACTAATATGAGCAAATTGATGTCACAGAGTGCTATTCTAGAACTCCAATTGTAATGAAGCTCAGAAAGGAAGTTTGTATAATCACACTTCCACTCTGAGTGTAGTGGGAGAATGGTAAGGAACAGAAGCAGGTGCAAGATGGCCCAGATCAGGACTGGATTGTGGTGTGGTCCAACAAGAGGTGAGTGGGAGAGGGAAATTTAAAACCATTTAGTGAGGACTAGGTGAAATGTAATGAGGATAGCAATCAGTCAGGAGAGGGGGCAATTAGAATGACAATGAGATATGCCAGGGGGCAAAGGGAATAGCAATGGAACATGAAAGGGGGCAATGAGGATGGCAATCATCGATATGACTGAGAGCAATGAGAAATGTGATAATCTGTGTCAATATGAGCTTCTGTGTCAACTTAAATTCTGGATGTGCCTCTTCCATTAGATCACATCATCTCCATGAGATGGTCAAGCCCCCTCCGCAATCATGCATTTAGAAACTTCTCAAGAAATCCTGTGTTTGCCCCTGTTTAGTTAGCACAGACTTTGATATTGCAGTTTGGCCTAGGTCTTATTGAATGAACTGCCATATTTTTTTTCTCTAATAAATGGTATTCTCCTAAATGATAGGGGTTTTTTTCACTACAATTTTAGTTGTACAGCCCTTGTACTCTCTGATCATGCTGGACAAGATTGAATTTATTGCTTACTGGATTTGCTGCTGGCAATCATTGTTGAACTCCTCTGTAAGATAATCTAAAGTGGGTGGCAAAAGAGTAAAACAATCAAAATGCCATACTAGTACATAACTAATGCTGCACAGATGTGGTCCGCCAATATAGCAGTTATTGAACAGTCTGGCCGATCATTGCACCAAGTTTGACTTCCTTCTTAATTATCAAAAATAGACAGAAATCCAAATGAATTGAATATGATAATTTGCAATTCGGCCAAATAGAAAATAAGATCACCAATGATGCCCATGTACATGTGCCCATAGAAGTAGTAGATAAAATGGCATGTTGTGTTCCATCATTCACCCCGATGTCCGAACTTCTGAAATATCATATCTGTATTTGGTCCTATCAAGAGTGTTTATAGAGTGCCAATGCCGGTGTGCTGGGAACTCAGCTTTTACTTAGTCCACATGTGTAGGGAAATAGTACATAAGTGCATACATTAAGTGCTCATGCGTCATTACCCTAAATCAGTCAAATTATTAACACTAAGCTTATGAGGGAGTGTGTGTGTGTGTGTGTGTGTGTGTGTGTGTGTGTGTATATATATATATATATATATATATATATATACTGAACATATATGATAAGTAGATGAGTAATAAGTAAATGAAGCAAATAAGTATATGATACATAAGTAAATAAGTAATTTTATGATCTCACTAATAAACTCAGTACTTGTATATTGCACCCTGCATTTTGATTACCTATTTGTGTATTGAAAGATTGTTTTGCCCAATTAAATAATGGTGCACCTAATATTTCAAGGACATGAATGAAAGGAAGACTTGCTCTAGGCTTTAACCTCTATGTGGGTTATTTAACCCCCTGCAATATATTTCTATTAATTTTACCACTGGGGGTGGGGGCACTAGTTTTTTGTGTAACTGACTAATAAAAAATTCAAGACAAGTCAAGGCAATATTTTGGATAGAGGCAAACAAAAAGGGACACAGTATTTTCACAAGACAAACACAGTATCTTCATGGGTGCAATTCATCCATACCTTTTGTCTCTTCACATTATATTCATATATTGCATAAATTTTGTATAATAAATATGAATATTTTTATATAATTATTAGAGATGCTCAGGCTCAGTTTTCCAAAAACCGACCACCCCCCTGCCCCCCAAACATTGCCAATCCGAGTCGGCTCGGTACTTTCCCGCTTCCTCGGATCTGAATCGAGGCAAAACGTCATTGTTGCGTCATCGGATCTCGCGGGTTTTGGATTCCATAAGTACCTCCTTCCCCAGGATATCCAGCGTCTTTGCTCATACAGAAACAGGGGTAGCAGTGTTCTTGTCTCTCTCCATTCTCCAGTGACATTGCTCAGTGCCAATGCTCATACAGAAACAGGAGGGGTTGCAGTGTTCTTGTCACTTGACAAAAACTGACTGGAAATGACTGGAAATTAATGTTATTGAGGTTAATAATAATGTAAGAACAAAAAAGAGGAAAATTATGTGATTTTAGCATTTTTTAGCAATTTTTGTTTTTAAATACAGATCTAAAACCAAAACCAAAACCAAAACATGGGGTTAGTGAACATCCCAAATAATTATACATAACTACCAGACATCTGGTTCATCATCTTCCTCATTTCTCCTACACCAAAGCACTTGTTCTGTAGATGGTACTTGACAAAACTGTATCTATAAAGGTGGAGGAATGCAGAAGTAATTATACTATGATATCAATAGATGTACTTGTTAAAATGCTTCAAGTAAAAAATGGTAAACATTTTTGTTGCATCTGAAAGAGTCAATGCTTTCGTATTGCCAAGACATACTTATACAATCTCTTTTGTAATTCATACATAAAGAAAAGGAAATATGTCAAAGATAAAATATGTCACAACAATGTTATGTTAGCGGTACTGGAATTAGAGTACTTCCACCTGATTATAATCCTCTGAAATATTTGCAGAAGAAATTGACCAGTGGGCATAATTATTCAAGTTCATAATTAAACCTCTTTCCTGCCCATGTTTTAGTTTATTGTCTGAACATGTGTACAGTGCTGCCTGTGGAATGAATCAACAATCGCTAACCAATAATTCCCACTTACTCCACTCTGCTCACGATTCACAAAAACAAAAATAATTCTATGTAAGGCATTTACTGCGCCATGTTAGGTTTAACATTTAAATTGATTTTGAAAAAAATAAACATTTTGCAGTAAATAGTCTAGAATCCATAAAATTAAACTATAAATATACATTTTGGACTAGATTGTTTACTTATTCAGTAGAACCCTAGTGATTTATTGACTTGAAAATGTAAAGGATATTTTGAGCAAATCTGCTTAGGTGCAGTGCAAAATCCTTTTTAGTGACATCACATGTCTTAATTTGTGAGTTTTCAGCTACTGCAAATTTCTCTGTGGGTTAAGAAGCCAATGAGGCAATGTGGTTGGATGAAGGGCATTTGCTGAGAAAGATGGTGGAAAGGCTGCGTTTTTACAGATGTTCCTTGCTTTATAAATGGGGATACAGCCCTTTCATTCAACAAAAATATGAATTTTGAAAGCTGGGCAAGGTGAAACACAATTCTCCAATTTTAACTGGTGAATTGAAGTAAATTGATAATTTGCTCCTTTACATTGGCCATTTTCAGAGATCAGCAATCTCTCATTGCAGTTCTCCGCTTGTTCTGTGCTTGCAGCAGCTGTTCCTGTTTCACATGGATAGCAATGTTCATCTAACAAATGAACGGCAGCTTAATTATATCTGGCCCATGTTTAATAGACATCATTATGGGCAGCTATAGAGGACAGCTTAGGGAATGCTGTTCACTTTCACTAGAGATCATGCACTTCAATATGCCATTGTATAATTTTTAACATTGCTGATCTACATACCTATAAACAGACTGTGACAGACTTGTTTTAGTGTGCTGAACATGTAAACGCATTGCTGTTTCTAAAATAATATATATATTTTATGCTAGTATATTTATATTTAAAATTTAATAATAAATTATTAATTGTATATTTTCCCTTATTATCAGTTGTATGTCTGATTTTACACCTATTGATTGTTCCTCCTAAGCATAGAGTATTCTAAATAGTGGAGTAACCCACCATATGGTGTGGTAATTACCCTCATAGGAAGCAAGCCGTACTTGATCAAGCTGGTCATATTTCTAATTTGTATTACTTTTGCACTTTATTCAGAAAGCTTAGGTAGAGAGTGGCGTACTGGTAGGGAATGTCAGACAGGGTACGGCCCAGGAGGAGTCTTGTAAGCGAGAGTGAGAGGAGGTTACCAGAGGTGAGACTAGGCACAGGTCAGAGGTAGGTCCAAGAGGGTGAGAGGGGGAGTATTAGTGGATAATGGTTTTATTAACTTTTTGTTTCTGTTAAGCTAGTCTATTATGAGTTACCAATCCACCCATTCCAGTCTTGTCTTCTAAGACATCACATTAGGAGTGCTATTCTTATATATTCGACTAACACTTTCCTCTTTAATACACTCCACCAGGACCCATGGAGGTTAATATAGTAATTCACTTGAGGATATCAGAACACAATCAGTTCTTTTTCTATTATGTCTTCCATTTCTTTATAGCAATGTTTTGTTTTTGTCATCCCATTTAGAAAATAACAAACACACAGGCACATATACAACCTCTTTTAATGGCTTAAAGGAAAACTATAAAATCCCTCTGGATGACCCAACAAAGATCATTAATTAAAGGTATCCACTAAGCATATGATTCTTATCCTTTGGCATTAGTATTGTCCTGATTTTATATGTGCTCAGTTTGGGCTTCAAGAACTGAAATAATTTTTTAGGGACATAATATGATTGAGGTTTATAATTGACTAAGCAAGAGCTTTAGGGACATGCCCCAGAGTTGCTGTATCTCAAGTCTGGAATGATAGGCACTCCTGCATATAATATAAGGCTGCTCAGCCCACATAGGTTTTTCTTCCAGCACTCCAACCCCCACCCCCAGTGTATCCAATCATGTGTCATGTTCTGGTCACCATTACTGTAGAGTAATGTGTGAAGTAGCTGGAGTCCAGTAATTGCATAGTATGTATAATAAATGGAATATTTATTACTCTGCTGTGACCGCATTATTTTTACATTGTGGTAGTTGCTCTAACAAGTACACCACAGCCCCAACTGAAAGTGGTTTCTGGCATTATACCTGAAATGCACAGTGTTCTATAACACTCTGCTATAAAAGCTGCACTTCTACATTTGCTGGAATCTCCTGTAATGCCACTATATTGATTTCAGAAGTGTGTTTCCCGTCACTGTAATATAACAGAATAACAGGGAATTGCGTTTCCCGTAAGTATGCTTCGTTTTAGCCGTATCATTTATACCAGTTACAGCTGAAATGCCTACTGATGGTAATGACTAACATGACAGTCTGTCAGGCGCCATCTCTGCAGTGACACTTGGTGCAGGAGACGGATGCCAACACTTTCTCGTCAGCTGCGTTATGTTGCCTAGCAGCGGGACGCCATCTCCGCTCACCTGTCAGTGGTCAGTGTGTCTGACCGCCAAATCTCTATTACCCAATCAGGACGCACCTTATGGTATATAGAGCACCCTCTGACACATGTTGGGTGCCAGAGTATTGGTTCACTCCAGGGCTTCCTGAACTTCTGATCCAGTGTTCTTCGGTTCTGACTCGGCTTCCTGTTACTATTCTCCTGTGTTTTGTTTTGGTACCACGCTGCCCGGCTGGTTTGACTATTTGGCTTGACTTGACTTCTCTCTGCAACCTCCCTGTGTACCGCACCGCTTGTTTGGCTTTGATCTGGACTGCCTGACTACGCCTGTCTACTTCTTTCGCTACACCATTGACTGTCTTGGAGAACTGTGACATGTGTACCCTCTGCAGCTAAGCCCAAACTCCCTTGCAGGGGTCCCTGGTGAATACCGAGGATACGTTAGACTCCGCGCCTCCCTGCTCAGTTGCGCTAATACCGGTTAACGGCCGTCTCTGAAATTCCGTGACACAGTGTTTGTGTATGCATGCCACTATCTAGCACAAAATATATGTAAGCAAGTACGATACACTATTAAAATACATTGTATGTACAGTGCGCATTGAAAACATCTTAATTTACGTATTGAATGAAAATCTATATTTATATTATTGATTATACTGTTAATAGCCATTAATTTGAGTTATAATAGAATATTTTTTATATATGTTCTGATGTGGCCTGATATTGCATATACGCTTGTGCATATACCGCAGTCTCTTCTGTCTGTTCACGTAAGACAAGTACCATTTAGGCAGGGCGTACTTACACTTAGATTAAAATCAAAATGCATCTTGGGATCTGCTTCGATTTGAATATAGTTGGAACTACACTTAAGTTCCGTGCTCTTTTTTTAAATGCAACTTGCATGCACATGGCTTGTATACTTGCCCAAAATTATAACCTGGTCATTGTTAAGTAGTAACTGATATACAATTATGCTGCACAGTAGATATTTTTTGCTATTTTGAGTGCCACATCTGCAAATGTGCATAGCCACCACCTCAATCCCCTCTCTTTTTTTTTAAACTTGACCTTTAATGTTACATTTCTGCTGGCTCTTAAAATTTGTTCTTAGCTTCTAAATTCTGGAGAAATGTGTTCTGGCTGTCATTTAACTTTAAGTTATATTTGTATTATCATCACGTTGAGACATCATAATGAGCAGATTATAACTTTCCCTACCTGCTAACCTTTCAGGATTCCAGATTTTCCACTTTCTTTAATGATATATAAATATTTTACTGTAAGTAACTAGTTCTAGTGGCAGAATTTTGGTAAACTTCTACTCCCCACTGTTCCCAAGCTTCAGTCTCTATAACCTATCTGTACAGAGGCATGTCACAACTGAGAAATAGGCATGTACCTTGTTATACAAAACCAGACATTTAGGCAAACTGTTTCAAAATTAAAGGCATGGTGGGGCTGAATTCTTTTTACGCTATGTAAATGAGCATTAGTGTATAGAGAAAATGTAGATGATGAAATACAACCAAGTGATAAATCAAATTCTAGTTACTATTGTAAGACACTAATTGCCATTTAGTAATCATTGATGGATTTCAGGATCCATATTGGATGTATTTCTTTGTATTGTTAAAACTTAGAATTACTTGTATTTCATCTCGCCAAACATCTATAGCTGAGCAAAGTAACAGAGGCATGTTGAAGGCTGATGCAACATATGATAGAAGCTAAGGGTGTGCAGTTGGCTATTCCATTTGCTTGTACATATCACTATAGAGACCTATTTAGATGACAATATAACTAGCTACCTTTATGGGAGTGATGGAAGGGGTGTAAGGATGTTAAGTATTGTGCATGGCAACCATGAAATACAGAGCGCTTAGAGGTGCAATCGCATTGTTTTTTTCATGTATCACACAAATACTGCACAGCTTTAGTTTGAGTTGAGCTAGGACACAGCCTCCGAACTCTTAAAAAATGGTTTTGCCACAGTGCAAATGTGCTCCTTTTTTTTTTTTTTGCTTTGTTCTGAACCTTAAATAAGGCCTACTGAGTGGATGCATGATACCTATGCGTCTAATACCACAAGCAACAACCCATTACTTAAAAACACACCAAAATCAGTCTTCACTCCTGCACCACCAAAACTCCTTCCTACTTTCCCTACTTTGCTGTCACCCCATGGGCATACTTACCTACTTTCTTCAGCTCCCTTCCGGGAGCCAGCCAGTGGAGGGGGGCGTGAAGGGGCGGGGTGGCCGAAATCGCGTCATTTCGGCCCCGCCCCCTGTGACGTCATGACGCAAATTGCGTCATTTGACAGCGGGGGCGGGGCCAAACGCCGCGATTCACCGGGAATCGCGGCGTTTGGGATCTAATTCTGCCCACTTCACTAGGAAGTGGGGCACTTCCTAGTGAAGTGGGCAGAATTCGGGAGATTGCCACACTCGCCCGGGAGTCCGGGAGACTCTCACAAAATGCGGGAGTCTCCCGGACATTCCGGGAGAGTTGGCAAGTATGCCCATGGGTGTGTCAAAAACATTGTAGAGAGTGGTCATGCTGATCAAGTCAATATTAATTATGCCTGCATAAGAACTTCCTTCTACAATTAGTTGTAATCTTTAATATCTAATCTTTGTAGGTTGATTGGTCTTGTATATCAAAAAAAAGGAGTCTGTAACATGGGAACAAGGTTCTAAGCAAGTGACTTAATGTATTTCCCTGTCCATTATAATCTTTGTCAGTTCTGCATTCCTGCCATATCGCCACTCTACATTGTAGTGACATGAATCAGGAATTAACATGGATTGTAATTGGCAGGGAGATGGACAGATTAAATGCTGCAATTTCTAACCTTCAAAGCGTTTTGTAGCTTGTCTAATACTAGCTATACTGTTAGATCATGTAAATTAGGATCAAGAGAGGTTAACAGGTATCAAAGTTTTCTTTTTATTACATTATCTAATCAGAGATCATGGGGCTTTTACTAAGATGCAACTTAGATATTGGTGTAAGCTTCCAGACAACAGGCTCTACTAAATGATTTATAATATAAACAGTATAACAGTGAATTGTTCACAGTCCCTAAGCATTTTGAAAAAGACAACAAAAGCAAAAAGCGCTACAAGTGATATATATATAAAACCAAAATTGAAAATATTATCAACCAAAATAGAAGCTCTTTAGGGTGAAGTGCTAATAATCACATAAGAATAATTGAATAGATGGCAGAATTCTTACTCTGGGATTGGTATAACCAAACACATTCAGCGAGACGAATAGAATGTTAGCAACAATTGTTCTTTCAAAGTAAGTGGCCAGCTTACTGAATAATAAAGAGCGTTTCAAACCTTTAGTCATCCTCCGTGCAGTATCATATGTACACACCCACTCCTGCTGTTATATGCTGTCGCTTGGAGTTCTTCGAACAGCAGTCGTCACATGATTGGTGTCTTAGCATGAACAGACGCTAAAACCTGCAGTACTTTCTGACGGGTTTCGTCCTGGAAAGGGCAGACTTTCTCAAAGATTTTGCATCTATGGACTGGTCGCTATGTAAATGTGCATGAACCAATCTGGTGTCTTTAGTCGATAAATTGTATCACTGTTACAAGCTATCACTAAACCATAAACGATTGTATCCATTATAATACAAATCTCCAATTGACATATAAACTTATTAAACAATTAAGCATATAATACCCAATCCCAGAGTCCGCATATAGAGCCAGAAAAATTAATCAATAATTAAAGGGACCTACACTCATAAATACAAATATAAAAATATATCAAAATATCAAAGTGATAGATAGAATATTAACTCTCAAACTTTTTTTATACATATTTTTAAACTAAACTAAACTAATCATATATTGCATAACTGAGATAAATTATAATATATTAATAATAAATTAAAACCAATAAAATAAAAAAAACAATACCTACATATCTCATCAATATATATCAAAATAAATTTTGTTTGTAAGTATATAATATATAGAATTATGTATAACAATATATATATATATATATATATATATATATATACTTTGCAAAACATATAAAAATTAAATATTGAACCTTTCCTCAAATAAGAGTGTTAAACTTCAATGTTTAATTAAGACCCCCTGGATGTAAGGTGTGCATACAAAACATCCAGAGGGCCTCCCTATTGCACAATCTCTTAAACCCATCTCCCCGACGATTGGTTTGTCCTATTGATTTTATACCAGTTATCTTCAAACCTTCTGTGTCCGCATCATAAAATGTTTAGGAACACTATGTGTATTTAATTTTCTCTGTATACTTCTTCTGTGTTCCATCTTAATCTAAGCGATCAAGTGGTCCTTCCGATATATTGCTTTTTACAAGGACACTCTAAGAGGTAGACCACATATGTAGTTTCACAGCTGATGAATTCTTGGATTGTAAATGTCTCCATTGTCATATTAGAGGTGATCTCTGTAATTACATGATGATTCCATTTGTAACAACCTAAAGGGTGTACTAGGAGCCATGTATCAATTTGTCTGTCTTCATGATTAATATGGTAAAAGGTCTTCTTTTCATCTCTTAAGGCACTAGTGTTGATAATATTTTTAAAATTTTGATTTATTTTTGAAAATCGCATCTTTTCTCTCCCCTATTAGAGATTTCAAAATTTTATCTTGGTTCAATATTGAAAAGTTTTTTTTGAAAATCCTCTTTATATGAAAGCATGCAGAAATTACATTTAGAAACAAACAGAATTAATATATCCATGTCCCTTGTTTTTTTATCTTTATTTCTAGTCACATAAGTTTTTAATAGATCACTAGGGTCTCGAGCTCTCACTTCCTCCTAAGCTTTAGTCAGCAGAGTTGATAGATATCCTCTCTCTATAATATGACACATTATAGCTGTAATATGACGCATTATAGCTGTCACGGAAGTCCTTGAACTGAAGGCTACTTGCTGGAGTTGATGCTGCTAAGCTAGGAGGCGAGGAGTCTAACAAGCCTCTGGTCTTCGCCAGGGACCCCCACAAGGAAGTTTGGAGTTTATTTCAGGAGACCTGCAGGTCGTGACCCTCCAAGTTAGCCACCAGCAAAGCAGTAGGTAAACAGGCGTAGTCATGCAATTCGGAGTCAGACCATGCGGGCAATCGAAGTAGAAAAAGGAGTCAAACTAGAGAATTTGCACAAGCCAAAGGGAAATCTAAAAGCAGGGTCAGGTAAAGCTGGGTCAGTAGCCAGGAGATCAGACAGGATGCAGGAAAACAGGCAGGAGCACTGTAGCATAAGGAGACATTGACATTCTCGCACCCTAATGGGGCCAGAGCCTACCTTAAATAGTATTTGAGGCCTTCTGATTGGTGGCAGTAGAATCAGCAGTCAGGAAACAGCTGACCGCAGACAGTAGGTGGTAATAGCGTACAGAGACGCGATGTTCTGCTTATATGCCTGCTGGCTAGAACAGGAAGAAGTTAGGCAGCGGGACGTGACTGTGCGGCAGAGGAAGGAGACAGTCCCTGGCACCTAATGGACATGCGGGGATGGTGCCTGTTGGCGCTTTTGTTTGATTATCAAAATCTGATTCTAATGTGCAGTTTCTCCTTAGCCAAATACCTTAAGTATGTTTCTACCCCATGGTCTATAATACTCCCTATTGAAATGTTATTAATTATTTGAATCAACTCCTTTTTTTGCAATTCTCCGAAACAATCATATAGTCTCTGGCCAAGATGGCGACGTCAAGAAAATGAACACTAGTAGAACTCATTGTGTGAGTAAATTTTAAATGGCAAGTGTTATGATTTAAGTGAGAATCAATGCCATGGAGGACTAGGTTCACTCCATACAGGACATATATTTTCTCCTTCAAACCTGCTCATATATAAATTGACAAAGCATGAAGCAAACCTGGTCCTCATGGCCATCACCAGTGTTTGAAGATAGAATTGATCACTAACTTTAAAATAGTTGTGTTATAACATAAATAAAATAGAAAATGTACTATTTAATTTCCCACTGCGCTTTACCTCTAAACTGCAGCCCAAAACACAACTTCTGGAAACTATACAAAAGTCTCAAAATTAGAAGTAGCATTACGTATATTCGCTTTGTATATACATAGCTATGGCAACTATGCAGTGTCTTATTTTCAGATTAGACCATATATTTAAAGATTGTAGAGGACTAATATGATTATCCATATAGATTTAGCGCTACTTAATTTTACAGGGGAGGTTGTTCCACCAAATTAATGAACCAAAAGAAGGCAACTTGATTTCTATGATTCTGATCATTTTAGGCAGTTTATGTTTTTTTAAATTGAAAGGAAATTGGCTAACCCTATTATAAAAATGACTCCAAAACACTAAACTCTCATCCACCTTGAAAAAGACTACTGAAGTCTGTCAAAATGCGGTGGATGAGGAGGAAAGCTGAGTGCTTTTTTTTTTAATAGACAATCCTACTGGAAACTAACATCTGAATGGAAAGTGTTCTCTAGTACTTTCACCACCCTGGGGAATCTTAATAGGTCATTTTATGCCCAGTGACAATTCACCCATATATCTGATAGGGAGTATCTGAACATACTCTTTATCGTTTTCAATGTTTTTATTGTTTCAAAGTGAGTGTAATTTACTTTAAAATGAAAGAAGATTTGAATTTTCTAAACAATATCACGCTAGATGCTTCCTGTCTTTCTATTTTTTTTATGATGAAGAAATTCTTAAGGAAGTTTTCTACAACAAGATACCTTCAGTTATTAAAAGACCATTATATGAAGGCTGTATAACTCCTAGGGTGAGCACGTTTGAAAAAAAATTGTGTTTCACTTCTACAGCTCTTAAAACAATGTGATTTAAAGGCAAACCTGAAAGAAGGCTTCCAGTAAGTTCTCCTCCACTAGGGGAAGAGATGCTTGATTATTTGAGCACACTAGACACTGAAAATAGAAAAAAAAAGTTACTATTGGAAGATTGGACAATTTTTTATCACTTTCATTGTTATGTTTATTCCTTACTTTTTGTGTACTTTTGTTAATAGTATTACACTATTATTTTATTTATTTTGGTTTTATGACATTTTAAGAGCACCGATTCAAAAAACAGGAAACAAAGAACTTTTAAACACTTCATACAAATTTAAGCATATTTTGTTATTTATATTACGTTTCACATTCTTTATTATTTAGATCCACTCTATTGAGTGACCTGTACAGCGCCTACATTTTCTTAATTCTTCCAATTTTATAAATAAAATAGAGTGTAATAGGAACTTACATTGACCAACTGGAACACTACCATCACTAATGAGAAAGGATTCAACAGCATCAACAACTTTTTTATTAAAAAATCTACACCCAAAATAAGAGGATGCCAAGGTGGTGCAAGGAGTGAATTGTGAATTTTGGGGAGGTGATAAAAGATAGGAACAACTGGATACTTAATAAACAAAAAATAGTACTTATCTTTCAAAATCACCTGCTTGGCAAAGGCTCTATCTAGAAAACCTACTAGTTCCAGTTGATATAACATTGTTGGATCTTTACCAAGCTGTTCATAAAAATCCTTAGGAGTCAACTAGCTTCACCTATATATTCTGTACGGTCCATTATCGCTACACCCCCACCTTTATCCTCTGACTTTATAACTATTGTTGTATTTCTGTGACAAGTATGGTAAACAGATAATGCTCACACAGGTTTTGCTGAACCAATATGTTGCCCCTTATTCAGAGATGTCAGGATGGTTGCAATTTTCCGCAACCCTGCTTCTGGCTAGATATCCAGTTCCCTCAATAGGCAACAGTCACTATCTGGCATCGATCGACCTGCCCACAATATAAACCCAGAAATTTATGCTTCCTCCCCAGCGCTATCTATCTAAACCAGAAATTAATCACACACATTTGCTCCACCTGTGAACCTGTGTTCTGTGTGCAGAAAAGTGTAAGGAAATTAACTCTGTCTGCAGCATGAGTGTGAATAGGAAGTTGAAGAGTAAGTGCCTTAGATTTGCAATTGTTAACTTTATAACCGGAGAGAAAGTCAAATGTCTTAAGTTCTGCTAACAAATTATGGAGAGATATCTGAGGTGAGGGCAAAGTTAAAAGTATCATCTGCAAAGAGCAAGATTTTCTTGTATCTTTTCTTAATCAGGATTCCCTTCACATCGGGGTTTAAATGAACCCTAGTGGTGAGTGGTTCACTGCATAGTGCATAGATGAGTGTGGGAAGGGGGCAGCCCCATTAGTTATACCAAACACAGAGGAGCACAAGCCATTTGTCAAGTGTTTGAACCATAAATGGCCAGGAGAGCCTATCAAAGGGCTTCTCGGCATCTTAAGGCCAGTATCACAGAGGGGATGTTCGATTGGTATATGTATAGGAAATCAGGTCCACCGTTTATCTGGTGTGTCAAGAGCTTGTCTCGTAGGGACAAAACCAAACTTGGTACAAATTAATAAATCGAGTAAGATGAGTGTTCAGTCTGTTTGCTAGCTTGACGTCCGTGTTTAGTAAAGAGATAGGACGATAGCACAGATGGTGGGATCTTTATTAGGTTTGGGAAAAACTATAATGGTGGAGCATGTAGTATCTGAGTGGAATTTCTCCGCTTGAAGAACATGATTAAATGTGGATGTCACGATCGGACTTGGAGATGCCGCTGACTGGTATTGACTCTACTAGGCAGGGAGGCGCCCCGGTATTTACCAGGGTCCCCCGCAAGGAGGTATGGGCTTGGCTGTGTGGGGCATGCAGGTCGCGGTCTTTCAAGCTAGTTAACAGTGCAGCGGGATATTGCAGGAGTAGTCGTATAGTCCGGGTCGTAGCCAAACGATAGCGCGGTACAGAAGGGTGATCCAGAGGAATGGTCGGGAGGAAAGCCAAGGGTCAGTATCCAATAAGTGAAGAAGCCAAATCGTGAGACAGAGAATGGTCAGAAACAAGCCGGAGGTCAAACACCAAAGGTAACTAGAATATGGGAACAGGAACAGGATGCTATGCTGGAGAAAGGTGAAACCAATACTCTGGCACTGGATAGGGAAAAGGAAGGGCTATTTATAGTAGGGCACTAGCCCTAATTGGACCTGCGGTAATCAGGTGCTCCTGACCGCCGATATACAGAGAAAAAGCGTCCCGTTGCTAGGCAACTGGAGGCGCGCACTGCACATGCGTGGCCGCGAAACCGGAAGTACGGCAATGGGGCGGGGACCCGACAGCGGAGACAGGCGTCCGCTCCTGACACCTAGCATGGTGTGAGAGCGGCGCCTGACAGTGGAGCCCAGGTACGGGAGTAAAATATGCAAGAAGGTTCTATAGTATGATATGGGGATGCAGTCAGGTTTCTGAGCCTTAAGCGCCTCTTTCAGCTCTTCCTCCCTTCTGAATTCCTCATAGTAGCTAAAGTTCTGTCCAGTTTATGTAGGATACAACTATTTAAATACCGCTGCATAACAGCAGGTGTGGAGGGCGAAAGGAAGGCATCTTTGTGCAGATTAAAAAGAGAGCTATTAAAAGGTACTAAGATTCATTAGTGACAGTAGGATTTTAATTGATTTTCCCCTTCTTGTCCCTTTTAGCCATGATGGCTTGCGCAGCTCGTTTAGATTTATACTTCTTTGCAAGCATAGGTTCAGATTTATTACTTTTTTCATAGAATCTCTTGTTCAACCAGCGGAGGGATCGTTTGCTTTTTTTCTGCAAGACTGCAGCGCTGTACAGTGTAATTTAATGTAGTATCACGGAAATTTTTCGTGATACTACACTGTCACGGATTAGGCTAAACAGAGTGTCACTGTATTTGAGATCCCTACCTTAACTACACACAGCGTATACAGCGCTGCAATTTGCTCTATCAAATTAATGTTAAGATAGGGTCTCTCTATACCAATACACCCCGCTTACTCACATCATCCAGTGAAGTAAGCGCTATATACGTGCCTATTTTAATACACGTTAGGCAGTGTCTTTAATGAGATTATAGTCTCTCTATAATTTATATTGTTTTAAGACCCTACATGACCTCTAATCAGGCCATTTAAACCGCTGCTTTATTAGAGATCTCTGTCTTATCATCTTATAGTGATTATCATGCATATTTTTGCTGAACTAAGTTAACATATAAACAGGGTCTCGAAGATTATGTACCACTTTATTTAAAGCGTTTTAAGGGGCGTTACACTCCTGTAGAGAGACTCATCATTTCTGAGTAAACCTACAAAATGATATAATCCTTGGTACAACCTACTCAGTTTATGACGTTTATCAGCATTATCTCATTACATCAATAAGAGCTGCTTAACATACCACACAGTACCATAATTGGCACTATTCTGGTATTCATTATAGTTGGGAATTGTGTATAATTATAATAGCTCACAACTTCCCAGACTATTGATACATTACCTACGGCTAATTAGATTATTGCAGACAGGCATTCCATCTTGGGATCTCTCCTCATTACAAATGGTTATATGACATTTTTATTATATTTCCCATTTGGAGAGACTATTAGGGACTATATAGAGCGCTCACATTATTGAGGATTCGTATTTATAAGATATATTCATTCTTATTGACGATATCTACAGCAGCACAGCTTGAGCAGTTATACTGCTTTTTGACTGTATTCCTATTTCTGGTTTTCATTCTACATGCACTTTTTAATATTTCGCTAATTATGTAAATGTTAATAAAAGTTTATATGTGCACACTTATTGTTGGGTGTGTTTTAAAATAATACCAATAAAGAATAATAAAGATTATACATTTATTTTTCAGATAATATTACTACTCTACTCCATTACGCATACTCTTTCTTTTCTCTGATGATAAATATTTATATTATGCAAGGGTTCACCTCCTTCAGTGATGAACTGTATACAATTCATTCTTAATTATTATTAATTAGATAAATCCAAATAATCACTGAGATTTTGAGGGTTTACCCTAGAGATGAGCGCACTCGGATTTCTGAAATCCGAGCCCACCCGAACGTTGCCGATCTGAGCCAGATCCGAGACAGATCCGGGTATTACCGCCAATTGCAAAACTGAAACCGAGGCTCTGAGTCATAATCCCACTGTCGGATCTCGCGATACTCGGATCCTATAAATTCCCCGCTAGTCGTCGCCATCTTCACTCGGGCATTGATCAGGGTAGAGGGTGGGTGTGTTAGGTGGTCCTCTGTCCTGCTATATCTCGTGCTGTTCAGTTCTGTGCTGTGCTGTGCTCTGTGTTCTGCTCAGTCCAGTGGTGCTGTGTCCTGTGCTCTGTCCTTCTGAGTTCAGTGGTGCTGCTGGGTCCTGTGCTGTGTCCTGTTCAGTCCAGTGGTGCTGTGTCCTGTGCTCTGTCCTTCTGAGTTCAGTGGTGCTGCTGAGTCCTGTGCTGTGTCCTGTTCAGTCCAGTGGTGCTTTGTCCTGTGCTCTGTCCTTCTGAGTTCAGTGGTGCTGCTGGGTCCTATGCTGTGTCCTGTTCAGTCCAGTGGTGCTGTGTCCTGTGCTCTGTCCTTCTAAGGGCATTGTTATTTCCCCATTATTCCCAAATTATAAAAAATTTCAAAAAAAGTTATAAAAAAAATTACAAAAAAAGTAATTATAAAAAAAAAATATATATATCCCAAAACAATCCTGCAGTATAAGTCCATTGGTACTGCTATATTACAAAGTTCACTGATTCAGCAGTATAAGTCTAGTGGTACTGCAATATTACAAAGTTCACTCATTCTGCAGTATAAGTCCAGTGGTACTGCAATATTACAAAGTTCACTCATTCTGCAGTATAAGTCCAGTGGTACTGCAATATTACAAAGTTCACTCATTCAGCAGTATAAGTCCATTGGTACTGCTATATTACAAAGTTCACTCATTCTGCAGTATAAGTCCAGTGGTACTGCAATATTACAAATTTCACTCATTCTGCAGTATAAGTCCAGTGGTACTGCAATATTACAAAGTTCACTCATTCTGCAGTATAAGTCCATTGGTACTGCAATATTACAAAGTTCACTCATTCTGCAGTATAAGTCCAGTGGTACTGCAATATTACAAAGTTCACTCATTCTGCAGTATAAGTCCATTGGTACTGCAATATTACAAAGTTCACTCATTCTGCAGTATAAGTCCAGTGGTACTGCAATATTACAAAGTTCACTCATTCTGCAGTATAAGTCCATTGGTACTGCAATATTACAAAGTTCACTCATTCTGCAGTATAAGTCCAGTGGTACTGCAATATTACAAAGTTCACTCATTCTGCAGTATAAGTCTAGTGGTACTGCTATATTACAAAGTTCACTGATTTTGCAGTATAAGTCCATTGGTACTGCTATATTACAAAGTTCACTCATTCTGCAGTATAAGTCCAGTGGTACTGCAATATTACAAAGTTCACTCATTCTGCAGTATAAGTCCATTGGTACTGCAATATTATAAAGTTCACTCATTCTGCAGTATAAGTCCAGTGGTACTGCAATATTACAAAGTTCACTCATTCTGCAGTATAAGTCCATTGTTGTTACTGCCATATTACAAATTTCACTGATTCTGCAGTATAAGTCCAGTGGTACTGCTGTATAACTCCAGTCCAGTGGTACTCTCCTGTGCCGCATATCATTTTTAAAGGCTTTGCCGAGTGTGTGTGGCTTCGGGGTACACTCTCTTGTGCTACATATAATGCAGAACAAAAATTTGGAGGATAAAGTAGGGAAAGATCAAGACCCACTTCCTCCTAATGCTGAAGCTGCTGCCACTAGTCATGACCTAGACGATGAAATGCCATCAACGTCGTCTGGCAAGCCCGATGCCCAATCTCCTAGTACAGGGCATGTAAAATCCAAAAAGCCCAAGTTCAGTAAAAGTAGCAAAATGAGAAACTTAAAATCATCTGAGGAGAAATGTAAAGTTGCCAATATGCCATTTACGACACGCAGTGGCAAGGAACGGATTAGGCCCTGGCCCATGTTCATGACTAGTGGTTCAGCTTCACCCAAGGAACTAAGCCCTCCTCCCCCCCTACAAAAAAATTAAGAGAGTTATGCTGTCAGCAACAACACAGCAAACAACTCTGCCTTCTAAAGAGAAATTATCACAAATCCCCAAGGCGAGTCCAAGGGTGTTGGTGGTTGCGAAGCCTGACCTTCCCATCACTGTACGGGAAGAGGTAGCTCCTTCCACCATTTGCAGCACGCCCTCTGCATATGCTGGAAGGATCACCCACAGTCCAGTTACAGATTTGGCTATTGAAGGTGTGAATGTTGTACACCGGGAGGAGGATATTGATGTAGCTGGCGCTGAGGAGGATGTTGATGATTATGATGCAGACAGATACCAAATTGCCTTTCTCAATTTCTATTTATATTCAGAATATATAACGGCTAAATAGTTTTCTATTTTACTCCTAGTGGAGAGGAGATCTGATGCAGACAGATACCAAACTGCCTTTGTCCATTTCTTTGTATATTTGAATTTCTAGTTCTACAGTCTATGCAGGCTGCTTTTTTTATATTCAACTACAAGTGCAGGGCGGGAGGGGAGGGGGGGGCATAGATAGCCACCAAAGTAACGTGGTCCATTTAATTTCACTTTCTATCTCCACAGTCTGTGCAGCCTGTTTTTTTTATCTTCAAAGTATTTACAAGCCTTGCAATCAAAATTAACAAGAGGTAGTGACGTGCTAGAACTCCACCCTCTATATGCTGCAGAGGATGGAGGAGCATCAAAAGGCCATTCAAGCCTACACAGCCACCTACGACATAGGAAAAGGAGTGGTGATGTGCCTGAGTCAAGCGCAGTGGAGACTGATTTCCGTGTTGTGCAAGGTTCTGCAGCCATTTGAACTTGCCACACGAGAAGTCAGTTCCGACACTGCCAGCTTGTGTCAGGTAATTCCCCTGATCAGGCTTTTGCAGAAGCAGCTGGAGAAAGTGAGGGAGGAGCTGGTACACCATTGCGATTCCACCAAGCATGTAGCTCTTGTGGATGAAGCCCTTCGTATGCTTTGCCAGGATCCGAGGGTGGTCAGTCTTTTAAAGTCAGAGGAATACATTCTGGCCACTGTTCTCGATCCTCGGTTTAAATGGCATGTTGTGTCTCTGTTTCCGGCGGACACAAGTCTACAGCGGTGCAAAGACCTGCTGGTCAAGAGATTGTCCTCTGAAGAGGACCGTGACATGCCACCAGCTCCACCTTCATTTTCATCACTGTTTGTGCACTTCCAAAAAAGAGGAACTGCCATTTCTATTGCTACCTTCTTTCTTTCTGTATTTCCTGTGTCCTGTAGTCTGTTCTGCTAAGGGCATTGTTATTTCCAAGTTATCCAAAAGTTCTAAAAAGACAAATATAAATTTATAAAAAAAATTATAAAAAATTAATTTAAAAAAAAAAAAAAAATAATAATAAAAGAAATTCCAACAATAATTGGAAAAAAATATTACAAAATTTTAAGAAATCTAGCTTGTACTGCTACACTGTTGCTGTACCCAAAAATAATAGGTACTGCTATTAATATACAGTCCAGTGGTACTCTCCTGTGCCGCAGATAATTTGTAAAAGGTTTGCCGAGTGTGTGTAGTTATGTATCACAGGTTTTAAGAAGAGGCACAACACTGACAACCTGTTAGAGAAACTGAGGGAAATAATCTCTCTGTGGCTCACCCCACTTAGACTCTTCTGGGGATTCGAATAACTGCCATTTCTATTCTATTACTACCTTCTTTCTTTCTCTATTTAAAAAAAAAAAAATAACTGCCATTTCTAGTACTACCTTCTTTCTTTCTATATTTTAAAAAAAAAACAACTGTCATTTCTATTACTACGTTAATTGTTTGTGCAGTCACAAAAAGAAGGAACTGCGCCCTTAACTGCTATGTTGGTTTTAGACGTCCATCCGGTGTCCGCCATCTGTGCACTGGAATTCAGACCAGTTGAGGGTTTTATTATTATATTGTGGGGACCACTCCACTACGCAGTCCAGATACTTTTTTGGTGGAATTCAGACCAGTTAAGGGATTTTTTATTATATTGTGGGGACCACTCCACTACGCAGTCCAGATACTTTTTTGGTGGAATTCAGACCAGTTGAGGGATTTTTTATTATATTGTGGGGACCACTCCACTACGCAGTCCAGATACTTTTTTGGTGGAATTCAGACCAGTTGAGGGATTTTTTATTATATTGTGGGGACCACTTCACTACGCAGTCCAGATACTTGTTTGGTGGAATTCAGAACAATTAAGTTTTTTTTTATTATATTGTGGCCCCGATATCAAATTGGGTACCGTGGCCACTCCACTACGCAGTCCAGATACTTATTTGGTGGAATTCAGACCAGTTGAGGGATTTTTTATTATATTGTGGGGACCACTCCACTACACAGTCCAGATACTTGTTTGGTGGAATTCAGAACAATTGAGGTTTTTTTTATTATATTGTGGCCCCGGTATCAAATTGGGTACCGGGGCCACTCCACTACGCAGTCCAGATACTTGTTTGGTGGAATTCAGAACAATTGGTTTTTTTTATTATATTGTGGGGACCACTCCACTACGCAGTCCAGGTACTTTTTTGGTGGAATTCAGACCAGTTGAGGGATTTTTTATTATATTGTGGGGACCACTCCACTACGCAGTCCAGATACTTTTTTGGTGGAATTCAGACCAGTTGAGTGTTTTTTTATATTGTGGGGACCCCTCCACTACGCAGTCCAGATACTTTTTTGGTGGAATTGAGACCAGTTGAGGGTGATATATTGTGGCCCCGGTACCAAATTGGGTACCGGGACCACTCCACTATGCAGTCCAGAAAGCTACCTCGGTGAAACGTTTTGGACTAAAAACAATATTGTGAGGTGTGAGGGTGTTCAGAATAGACTGGAAATTAGTGGAAATGATTGTTATTGAATGTTATTGAGGTTAATAATAGCGTAGGAGTGAAAATAAGCCCAAAAACTTGATTTTGGAACTTTTTATGCTTTTTTCAAAATAAATCCGAATCCAAAACCTTAAATCCGAACCAAAACCTTTCGACAGGTGTTTTGCGAAACAAATCCGAACCCAAAACATCAAGCAAATCCGAACCCAAAACACAAAACACGAGACACCAAAAGTGGCCGGTGCACATCCCTAGTTTACCCAGTGTGGTACACAATTCCTTCCAATACAGTTTTTGAAATTCAACCGTAAGCAAATTCTGATGGGTTACCATCATAGCTTGGATAGTTGCTATTGCACCAAAGGCATTTGTTGATGCTGTAGGCGATGCTTGAGGACAGGGAGGAACAGTGAGCACAGGAGATTCCTGTTGCATTATACGTTGTAGTATCTCCATTTGCTTTTCCCTTTTCACTCTGGAAATATTTTTCTGCATGGTGGATGATAGAAATACAAACAATGCTTGGCAGTGGGAGTATTTCCAGGTGGGCAGAGACAGGTAGAATTATCTTTCATGCATGTAGACACTTACTGTGCTGAGGCTATTGAAAAAATACACAATCATAAAAAATACTACAGGAGCAGTTATATGACATGTATGAATTTCCATATAGTTGACACTTGGTGGCGCTAAGGTACCATATATCAAGTGTAATTCCAGCCAGAATAAGTACTATGACTACAGTACAGTGTTTCACAAATGTATAGCTTTTAGATTGAACACTATTTAGGTAGGTATATGTTCTTCTCTGTCTCCTCTCAATATGTGGTGGCCATGAGGCATATATAGCAGACTCTGATGGCCTGAGTGCAGGAGAGGAGGGATAGTATAGGTCCAGCGCCTACACAGCATGAGGGAAATGCTTTCTGTGCGGTGAATATCTCTGTTGTGGGAGGTCTGAAACGGTCTCCACAACAAAAATTCAGAGGAGAGAGTGTGGATAATGTAAACAGACACCCACCTGCAACATAGGGTGGACAGTCCTTGGACGCAGCCGTCCTTAGCATGTAGGAGAGTGCCGCACCACAGAAGACTCCACAGGTGGATGTATCAGGTAAGTGTTGAAGCTCTGCAGGGAGTCGAAAGCAGTAAATAAGGGTCCAGTAGCCAATAATAGCCTCTGCTCCACAGTTCAGCCAGAGGAGGCTTGGATGGGGCCTTCTGCTGTGATGGCACTGGAGCCGGAAGTATGGGTTGCTGAGTAGGCCCACACTCAAAGTTCAAGGTAGAAAATCTGATGGACCAGGTATGAGTTCCTAACAGGGTCCAGGGCAATAGCAGGACTTCTCAAAGTCCGATAAAAGGAGATTGAAGCAAAATTAGCTGGGAGCTCCATCAATGCATGTTTGTTTGCAACCGCTGCCACTATTTTTAATGTTATTCGTTATTATTTTTTGTACAATAAATTGAATGTGTTTATTCCAATCCCAGAGTATGCATTCTGCCATTTATTTAATTATTATTTGTATCTGATTTTTAGCACTATACCCTAATAAGCCTATATTTTGGCTGATAATATATTCAATCTTGGTTTGGGAAGGTATAATTTTTTTATATACGTCACTTGCACTGGTTGGGCCATTGAGATGGGGGAGAAGATATATTGGTGTAAAGTGTTGAAGTAGCCGTATGTGTCACAGTAAAGAAAAGGGTCATGTAGTGCGGTGGTAATCGCATTAACAATTACCACAATTCCAACATGCTACATACCTACAAAAAAAACGATTACAAAAAAAAATTAAGGCAAAAACGCACTTCAGTCTGACGTCTGCGCAACTTAGATGAAAGTTAATTTAAAGCAATGTCTGGACCCCGCAGCCTAAGTGTTCAACCAGGGGTCTAGACATTGGCGCTCTAAATTAACATTCATCTAGACGTCAGACTGAAGTGCCGTAGCGCTGTCCATTCGGAATCACTTACTGTCAGCCTGCCAGTGCCATCGGACATCTGGATCTTCGGATTTCAGGTAAGTCTGTTTTTATTGCGTTTTTTTATGCAATCAGTTTATTTTTGTAGGTATGAAAGATGTTGGAATTCTTGTCAATGGAAATCCGTACCCAGCCCATGTAGTGTGCTAGGAAGTTTAGTCATGATCTCACCGATCTCAATGAAAAGCTGGTTCAGTACCAAGGGAAACTGGAGTGCAGTGAGTCTTAGGCATGTTCTGGTGACAAGTAATTCCATTGTTAGAAAGATAGATAAGTTAATATGTCACTAAAATGGTGCTATAAATTTTGTGAACCTTTTAGAATGTTCTGAATGTCTGCATAAATGTAAGATTAAATATGTACATATCTTCATATAATTCATAAACATAGATAAAGGGAACCAAATAAATCAAATAACACACACAAGTATATACTTTGTCATTCATTTATTGATCAAAATGATCCAACATTAAATCTCTTTGTCGATATAAGTATGTGAACCTATAGCATTATCATTTCAGTTAAGAGGATAATTCAGTTAAGGGGTGACAATCAGGTGTGAGTTTGGGGAGCTCTGTCCTATATAAAAAATATAAACCTGAGACTTCCCTACCAAAGACTCATCATCATCACTGATGCAGTAATTGTGCCATGTGGGCATCACGGTGGCTATGTGGTTAGCACTTCTGCCTTACAGCACTGGGGTCATTAGTTCAATTCCTGACCATGGCCTTATCTGTGAGGAGTTTGTATGTTCTCCCCGTGTTTGCGTGGGTTTCCTCTGGGTGCTCCGGTTTCCTCCCACACTCCAAAAACATACTGGTAGATTAATTGGCTACTAACAAATTGACCCTTGTCTGTGTGTGTGTGTGTGTGTTAGGGAATTTAGACTGTAAGCCCCAATGGGGCAGCAACTGATGTGAGCGAGTCTTCTGTACAGCTCTGTGGAATTAGTGGTGCTATAGAAAAAAATGGTGATGATGATGATGCCATACTCAATCAAAGGAGATTTTTGAGGACGTCAGAAAAAAATGTTGTCCATGCTCATCAGGCAAGAAAAGGTTACAAAAACATTTACACTTTAGGCTCCACCAATCTACTGTCAATCTGATAGTGTACAAATGGTGAAAATACAACAACATTAAGTGGTTGTCCAACAAAACTCACTCCAAGAGCAAAGCATAGAGTTTTCCAGGAAATCATAAAGAACCCGAAGGTTACATCAAAGAATATGAAGGTCTCTCTTGCTCTGTTTCATTACAGTGTTTGCCAGTGTTACCATCAGGCAAACACTGAACATACCATCAGGCAAACACTGACCAAGAATAGTGTACATGGGAGGATAGCAAGGAGGAAGCCCCTACCCTCCAAGAAAACATTGCTTAAAGTTTGATAAAGGCCACCTGGATGAGTCAGAATACTTCTGGAAGAATGTTCTGTGAGTGGGTGAGTATAAAGTAGAACCTTTTAGCTTAAATGAGAAACGTTATGTTTAGAGAAAAATAAAAACTTATATATGAACCCCATACCACCCGTGAAACCCAGTGATGATAGTATTATAGTTTGGGGCTATTTTGCTGCCTTAGGCCCATGATAGCTAACCATCTTTGATGGAACTGGAGTGTACAAGCAAACCCTACAGAATTTCAGGGCATCCGTCCGTGAACTGAAGCTCAACGGAGATAGGTCATACAGCAAGACAATGAACTGAATAATCTCCAAAAATGGTTGAATCAGAAGAAAATTTCATGTTTTAGAATGACCAAGTCAAAACCCAAACCTCAATCCAATCGAAATTACTTGACAGAATCTGAAACAGGGTTTTCATGCAAGAAATCCCACCAATATCCATGAGTTGAAGCAGTTCTATAAGGAGAAAAGCGTTAAAATTCCTCCCAGTCGATGTGTGGGACTGATCAACAATTACCATAAACATTTGATACCAGTTACTGAAAGCATAAGTTTACACATTTACCAACAAAGAAGTTTAATTTAGGGTCATTTTGAGGAATAAATTAAGGAAAAATTATATCCTTTTGTGTTATTTGATTTATTGGGTTCTATTTATCTATTTTAACTACTTGGATGAAGATCTGAAAACATTTAAGGTAATATTTATACAGAAGTTTTGAAAATTCAATAGTGTTCACAAACTGTCTAGCACCTCTGCACATTCCTTTTATACATTGCTTGTATATTAAAAAAGGCAAGTATTCAACATGTTGGTTGGCTACAATTTAACTGGGGACTTGGTCGCAAACGACTATGAGAAGGCAGAGTTATAAAACATGTATTCTATTCCAGCTGTGACTGATAGAAGTCTTAGTGTAAGAAAGGTTAGATAAAGAATGTAATAAAGCATTTACACCAAATGGCTTACACCCGTGTATCCTCAGAGAACTTAGAGAACTCAGTTTTAATTTTGAAAGATTTTCTACAAACTGGTATGGTACCAATGGATTGGCAAAATAGGTCTCTAGATACACAAATGATTGAGATCTCTACCTGATAAAATTTAATTTCTATGGTTGAAAAAATATTTTAAAAAAAACCTTCTTCCAGACAATAATATCAGCAGCAGCAGCAGCAGCCAGAGCGGATTTTTGAGAGACTGATATTGTGAAACAAATGTACTTGCTTCAGTCGGAAAAAGGTCAGAGAGCTGGCAGTGGATATAGTATAACTAGATTTTTTTAAACATTTGACACTGTACTTCATGGCACTTAATATATGAATTAAAACTATTAGTCTATCTGCAAGAAGGTACATCAAAGATAATAAGGCATATATTTTAATGAATATAACTTATTTGCACAATACTAAACAATGACAGAAAACAAAACATATTATAAAACAGAAAGAACATCAAAGAATCCAGAACCCAAGAATGTAGGCTGTCTGAATGGAAACAGAAAAGGGCAACAGAGTCTAAGATATAACACAAGGAATATAGGCAAAGTTGTACTATAAATCAGAATCCATTACAGCATTTTGGCCATAGATTGTCACAAAAATTCTGAACAAGTGGATTTATAGGCAGTAACAAGGAAGCATTTCCTAATAGTTGCTGACACTTGATATTATGAGGCTTCCTTAGTCAAAGCGGGTGATAATAAGATGATGGATAAGGGTTTTCATAGTATCCTGTACGAAAAAAGAGCAAATTCTGGCAATATTCTGAAGGAGGCAAAAAGGGCAAGGGAATGAATGTGTGGAGTGAAGCTGAGGACAGAGTCAAAAGTAATTCTGGGGCAGCAGGCTTGGGGACAGGGGACATATTGTGAACCATAAGGGAGAATATAGGAAGGATTGTAAGATTAGGAGGGAGAAGATGATGAGCTCCATTTGGATATATTGAGTTTTAAGTAATGTTAGGATATCAAGATGGAGATGGCAGAGAGGCAGTTGGACAGTTGGGATAAAAGAGAAGGAGAGAGGTCAGGGGAGGAGAGGTAGATTTGTGTGATGTCAGCATATAGATGGTAGTGGAGGCCGAAAAAGAGTATAAGCTCACTAAGAGAACAAGTATACAGAGAGAAAAGCAGACACCATGGACAGAGCCTTGAGGAGCTCCAACAGGGATATGAAGTGGAGGGAAGGATTTGTCAGCATTAGAGACACTGAAGAAGCATTCAGAATGATGGGAAGTGAACCAGGAGGGAACAGTGCTGCGACCAAGCGAGGGAAGAGTGTAGAGAAGAGAGTTGTTCACTATATCAAAAGCAATAGACAAATCAAGGAGTATGATTAGGGAGAAGTGATCCTTTTACTTAGCCATGTGTAGATCATTGGTCACTTTAGCCTTGGTGAAGTGTAAAAGAGTTGGAGCCATTTTGCAGAGGGTCGAGAAGC
This sequence comes from Mixophyes fleayi, assembly GCF_038048845.1. Taxonomy (NCBI): domain Eukaryota; kingdom Metazoa; phylum Chordata; class Amphibia; order Anura; family Limnodynastidae; genus Mixophyes; species Mixophyes fleayi. The sequence goes on along the minus strand of NC_134404.1, from coordinate 235,868,352 downwards.
AAGTGGGTCATGTGGTTGCATGCAAGCCATTCAAGAAGCTTGGAAACAAATAGTAGGGGAGAAATGGTCTGGAGAGATAGGGTGGAGAGATGGTTTATTGAGGATAGGAGAGAAGAACACGTGTGAGGATGGAATGGAAGGTGCCACTGGAGATGGACAAGTTGATGAGGTGAGGTTCAACAAGCATTGAGGAAGAGGGTGTAAAGGATTTGACATGGAACATGATTGAGGGTACAGGTTGAGGTCTAGAGGAAGAGAGGAGTGTGAAAACCTAATTTTTAAGAACAGTTGGAAAGGAACTGTGTAGGTGTGAGTTTATATGTGAGTGGAGAAAAAGGTTGGCGAAGGGCAGGCCAGTCATACTCAAAACCCCAATTGCACCAAATAATCAAATTCTAAGACTGTATGGGCCGCAAGAAAAAGAAAAAGTCTCATAAAAACAAAAATAAAGCTTAATGTTTTTTTCACCATGCTTGACACTGTACCCTCCATGCTGCTTTTGCTCCTCTTCACCTGTCTTCCCTGTATCACACTGTGCCCTCCATGCTGCTTTTGCTCCCCTTCATCTATCTGAGTTTGACACCACTGGTATAGGGCAATGGATCTGGCAAGAGGAGATTTCTTGATGGATGGTAACAATTTTGCTTTTGAAGTAGATGGTGATGTCATGAGCAGTAAGGGATGAAGGGAAGGGTGGTGGATGTGGGCAGAAAAGTGAGTTGATGGTAACAAAGGGGCTACAGGGGTTGGAGAACTGGTTGGATCTTAGGGATCTAAAATAGGATTGTTTAGTGAGGGCCTTATAGTAAGAAGACAGGATAAATATTAAAGAGGGGACTGCATTGGAGATTTTTTCTTTGGGCAGTTGACAGTACGGGAGCACATTTGCAGGTGTGTTGGGAGTGCTATGGTTGGGTTTTGAAAGTGCATGGTGGCTGGAGCTGCCTCATCTAGGGCTGCAGTGAGTGTAGTGTTGTAGAAAGATACTGCACCATTATGGGAGGACAGGGTACAATTAAGAGAGATGAGTGGATCAAGTAAGGCTAAGACGATGATTGCGTTTAGGCGGTTTAGGTGTTGATATGTGCGCATGGAGCCACTGTAGGCAAGGTGGGGTAGAAGGAAAGGAGGTTGTGGTCAGAGATTGTTAAGGACAGAGTAGCGTGAGATCCGCAACTGCTAAAACCTCTTTGTGAGATGTTCTCCTTTAGTAGCTCACTTTCTGAGTTACTTTTTATGTTCCACAGTACTTGGTTCCCCCCAAAACTAAAATTCGGATAGTAGCAGTTGTTGATCTAGCACTTGTCCGGTAGAGTTGACAGCACACTGTAGCAGGTAGTGAGCAACCAGGAGATTACTGGCAGATCTCAGATCCAAACAGGCAAGGGGCAAAGCAGAGTAACTGACAGACCTAGGCCAGAAGCAGGAGAAATTAGCAGTTCCTTTTATACAAGCCAGAGGTCAGAACAGGCAGAGATCTAAGAGCAAATCCATTTAACAAGCTAAGGTCAGAATGCGTGATAAAACAATTCCTTTAAACAATCCGGGTCAGGTACAAAGAGCAGATCAAGTCAGGATACAAGGCACACAAGGTAAACCAGGAACTATCACCAGCGCTGGAATAGTAAGATGGGAGCAGTTTATAAAGCAAATAAAACAAATCAGAAGTTTGCTGGATGATTAGCTGCATGGCTGCAGCAGTAATTGTACAGCTGATGCTTACAGAGAGTAGAAGCAATGTTGGTTGCTATAAAGCAAATGATCCTGCACATGGTTGCAGTAGTAATTCCACAGCTAATGCTTCTATTTCTTAACAGAGAAAGGGAAGGTGGAGTTTGATAATCTGCAGATGAAACATAGATTGGAGAATATGAGATCAAGAGAGTGTCCATCGCAATGGGTGGGAGATGATGTCCACTGGGAGAAACCACAGAGGGCATTTGCGCAGGGCCGGATTAAGGGAATGTAGGCCCCGGGGCTAAGAGGGCCTCCATTCCCCCCCGAGGCACCCTTGTGAGCTGCCCCCCCCCGTGAGCCACCCACCACCTCGCCCCAGTGCTTACCTCCTTCTCCTGTCACTGTAGTCCTTCCGCGGCACGCTTTAAGCTCCTTACCAAGGAGATCTCGTGAGAATGAGATTCAGTCTCACTCTCACGAGATCTCCTCAGTGAGGAGAATATGGAGTGCCGGGGAAGGACTACAGTGACAGGCTCAGCAGCACTGATCGGGCCGCGGGCGCCCGCGCCCCTGCACCGATCAATAATGTTGCTGAGTACTTTCAAGGGCCCCCTGGATACCCGAGGCCCCTGGGCTGTGGCCCAGTTAGATCTCGGGTAATCCAGCCCTGCATATGCGTGAGACGTTTAGAAGTGGGGCTGCCTATAGAGGAGGAGGATATTTTTCTTGAGAAAAGCTTGGATAATGATCCCAAAACTGTGGCTATAAAAGTACTGCAGAGGATGAGGGATCATGTTATCCAACAATTCTTCAGTTGTGCTGTAAGTACACAAGGAAAGTACATTTTACAATATTTATCTTACCTTTATAAGTAACAGTTTACAAGCAAAAAAAGCTTCAGGAAACAATTTTCAACCAAGGGATTTCATATTTAAATGTAAGGACTGCTGCATACAAATACTGTACAGTTGTGATTGTGCACTTAAGCAGAGCCGGATTTAGACCTCATAGGGCCCTAGGCAGGATACTGTTTTTGGGCCCCCTCCCTGAAACAATCCATAGCACTATATTTTTGCAGCCTACCATATACCCCTATAGTTAAGTAGATATGAAAGCATGTGCCTCCGCGTTTTTTTAAGTAGTTGGGTCAAAACAACTTAATAAATATTGAAGTCAGGGCAGAAATACTTACTTAAGTTGTTTGCAAAAATAATACGCATAAATCCAAGTATGTGCTCTTGTCACTTTTGTCCCTCTATCATCACACTGTGCCCCTTCATTGTCACTTTTGCCCCTTCACAATATCACATGTGCCCTTTTACCATCACCTCTGTGCCCATCACCATCACCACCTCTGTGCCAATCACCATCACCACCTCTGTGCCAATCACCATCACCACCTCTGTGCCCATCACCACTTCTGTGCCTTTCACCATCACCACCTCTGTGCCCTTCACCATCCCCACTTCTGTGCCAATCACCATCACCACCTCTGTGCCTTTTCACCATCACCACCTCTGTGCCCTTCACCATCACCACCTCTGTGCCCATCACCACCTCTGTGCCCTTCACCATCCCCACTTCTGTGCCAATCACCATCACCACCTCTGTGCCTCTTCACCATCACCACCTCTATGCCTTTTCACCATCACTACCTCTGTGCCCATCACCACCTCTATGCCTCTTCACCATCACCACCTCTGTGCCCTTCACCATCACCACCTCTGTGCCAATCACCATCACCACCTCTGTGCCAATCACCATCACCACCTCTGTGCCAGTCACCATCACCAATTCTGTGCCCCTTCACCATCACCACCTCTGTGCCCTTCACCATCACCACCTCTGTGCCCATCACCACCTCTGTGCCAATCACCATCACCAATTCTGTGCCCCTTCACCATCACCACCTCTGGGCCCTTCACCATCACCACCTCTGTGCCCTTCACCATCACCACCTCTGTGCCCATCACCACCTCTGTGCCCATCATCACCTCTGTGCCAATCACCATCACCAATTCTGTTCCCCTTCACCATCACCACCTCTGTGCCCTTCACCATCACCACTTCTGTGCCAATCACTATCACCAATTCTGTGCCCCTTCACCATCACCACCTCTGTGCCCTTCACCATCACCACCTATGTGCCAATCACTATCACCAATTCTGTGCCCCTTCACCATCACCACCTCTGTGCCCTTCACCATCACCACTTCTGTGCCAATCACCATCACCACTTCTGTGCCCCTTCACCATCTCCACCTCTGTCCCTCCGTTGTTTTACTTACCTTTCTATTGCCTTTCTTCTCTGGCTCGCTGCTCCTCCTCGGTCAGTCCAGATTTAAAAATAAAAATAAAAAAAAGAGTCACGTGATCGCTCGTCGGGTCCCGGCAGCCTCTCCTCCTCTCTCTATCACTGAGACACTGAGAGGAGAAGAGGCTGCCGGGACCCGATTTGCGGCACCCGACCCCCCCCCCCCCATTTTGCGGCACCCGACCACCCCCTCCCCCGATTCGCGGCACCTGACCCCCCCCCACCCCCGACTCGCGGGGGGGGTGCTGCGAGTCGGGGGAGGGTCCGAAATTTTTTTCTTTTTTCTTAAAATTGCTCCTGTCCCCCCCAGCTGTGCCCCCCGAGAGCCGCTAGGCCCTAGGCAGGTGCCTAGGTTGCCTAGCGGTAAATCCGGCCCTGCACTTAAGTGTATAGTTTGACAGAGCTACAACACACTTTCAATCTAAATGAAAACACACATTTTACATTTATGCCCCAACACCACATTATGACTTTGATAAAAATACATAATTGACTTTCGAAGTGTACATCCTACCCCATGTTGTTAAATATTCAGAGAGTATTGCTGGATATATGTAAGCAGCATTTGTTCTTAATCATGCTTTTTTTAAACTTTAAACTAAAAATGTTATTTTCACATATGCTTGGATTGTCTTAGTGTTCTTTTCCCCTGGAAAGAACACACGTTGACAAAAAAAGTGTTTTCAGAATGTTTACACTTACTGCATATTGGTTAATGTTTAAAATATTTATTTCTTATTATTAAACTATTTATAATGGACAACAAAATCCACCAGTGTTATACAGTAGGGGAATAAAGCAAAATACAGAAAATTTAACAAGCACAAATGCATTAAGAAATTAAACATTATACACAAAAAATCATAGGCAATGTACAGAGCAAACATACAGCATAGTACAGAATATGCAAAATGCATAATACAAGAATACACAGGTAGATAATGTGGGAGCCAATTAGAAGTCAGGAGGAGAGAGGGCCGTGCTAGTGAGAACTAAATAAAATGAAAAATGGAAATTACCTGCATCTGTAGGGAGCAGCACATGTGGTTTTGATGTCAGTGTCCAACCCTCTAAATTCCTTAATCTGGGCCACATTTATGCAGCACATGGCATGAATGTCTAAAACTGACAACTTCAGCTCCTGCCTTGGTCCTAATCCGTGCTGCTAGCGTGCCTCTGGGGATCAGTCTTCTCGTGAAGATCTGCCACTTTTTCTTAACTTCATCAACAATGCAGGTTATTGATTTTATTAGTCATCTACCGCCCTAATGCCATTTTGGCACCTGCAATATGGCATTCCACAATGTTAGGGACCTGGAGTGCCACTTCATTTTTTGTGCAGTTTAACTGTCTTTTTCTTCAGCAGCCTGGGCCCTGCCTACCTTAGAACCAGTTCCTTGCTAAGAGCTGGTGACTGGCTATGACTTGCTAGACATAATTATTGTAAGCTCAGTACAATGATGTAAGGAAAAATCAGAGTGTGGGATGTCAAGCCAACAGTCAATACTATTGGAGCTATACAGACCAATACTAATTGTTACTGGGAAATCACACACAAAGAATTGGGAGACGAATGAAGCAATTTTTATAGATTACAGAATCTATAAATCACAATAATCTGTCAAAGATGGCAGCTACTGGGCTGCCTTATTTGGGGAAGGGATGCATTTCTGTGGGTATTTTGCAAAGCAAATTTTATCTGTACCATAATTGCACTAGAGAATAAGTTGAGAGAGGAAGAATCGGGAACTGGATGCATGAGAGCCCTCTAATGTAGGCTGCAGTGGAGAAAGAGTGACAGTCTCACAACAGGAGTGTCAGCTCTTCATCCAAGTGTTTAAAGCTATAAGGGAGGTATTCAATAGAACAACGCGGGGTGCAAACAATTACGGTTAGTACAGTAATTACCTACGTGTTATTACCGTTACAATTACAATTTTTGCTCGCAGCTCCATGAGTCAGCTCAGGAGCCTGTTTTGTCCTCTATACATCTATTTCTCTATTTCGCTAAGATATAGGTTGACACGACACACAGAGCAAAAACCCCTTTAATAAGCTTAGTGACTGTGGAATAGTTAAACTTCAGCTGTATTGATGAGTAACAGAATGGGGTGAAATTGAAACAAGAAAAAATAGCATTTGCTATCCGATATTATACACATAGATTAATAGCACTATAGTATAATATGAATGCTCTATAAATACAGTGCACAGACAATTCTAGTGGAGCATATAGAAACTGCATAGCTACAAGGAACAATGAGATGCCAAAATACCTTACTTAACATAGAACATCATAATAATGCCACAATGTATAAATAGCCAGGTAATCAATTAATAAACATCTAAAGTTAATTTTCCATACCAGCGATGCTGCCATGAATCAAAGACTCAGCAGGTATTTATAAATGGATCTTTATAGGCAGACAAACAGACTGTTAAATAAGCCCCTGGCAAAGTTTCTGGTTAGATCACAGGGCAAAATATGAAAGCTGCTAAGGGACACTTTTACTATATAATGCCATTTTTTGGAAAACAGCCTACAGAATGGCTTAGTAACACAAGACAACAAAACAATATAGCTGTAAAGATACTCCTTCTTACTCTTACTGAAAGTGTAGGAATTTGCTGGAGCCTGCTGCGTGTTCTGGCTGAATTTGCAATAGCCATATCCTGCAAGCATACCTCTCGATGGTCTCAATTTAGTTGTGGGTAGGCTCTGTCCCGCTATCCCAATCAGGACAGTTTTGTCCCGCGGATGGGAAATTTAAGAGGTATTCCACATGCACTGGTGGGCACGGCAATGAAGTTCTTTGGATGGGAAGAGAGTACGGGGTATTCTAGCATTTCAAAAGTGCTAGACACGCTCTGGGGGTGTACTAAATGTTGAGGGTATAATGCAAGTGATATCATAACTCTGCCTCTCAGGCCTAAGCACTAGAGCTCTTTCATACCTTAGCACCTATGAACAAGCATATTCCACATTGCTATAATAATTTGTTCACTTTATCATTTACATAAGTTATACCTTTACATAACCAATAAAAATTGATTAAAAAAAAATAGAATTGAAATGTAGGTTGGCTCTAATGTTTGTATCACTTTTTTTGAAAGTGATATGAACAGTATATAAGTCATGCAATAACTAAGACACTGGACTATTGTTACAAATCACAGGATAAGGGATAGGAAATGTTAACCTAGTTTCTTCTTGTCAGTTACAGGATGTGTCTATTGCATCATAAAATATCACAAGACAATGCCTCTCAGAAACAGCAGGTTATATAACATTACAAATTGCATGCAATACATAACTTGCTTTATTAATCTGTACACAAAGGTCCATAGATTGTAAGCGTGCGAGCAGGGTTCTGTTACCTCTCTGTCTGTATGTATTACCCAATATTGTTTTATTAATGTTTGTTCCCAATTGTAAAGCGCTACGGAATTTGCTGGCGCTATATAAATAAATGATGATGATGATGATAGGCATTCTGGGTTTTACAAAATAAATTCAGACTCTTATTCTCACTTTAATGGCACTTGCTAAGTTAATGAGATTTTAATTCTCTGATATGTTGGCTCTTTCTGGAACATTTTTTTACTCCATTGCTTCCCCTTCTTACCCCCTTTGTTTTTTTTAAATTTTTCACTTTCTCACCTTTTTTTTGCCCTCCCTTCACTTTCCTCCAACTTATCCCAATTTCATCCCCACAAGAGTAAAATCGTATTGTTGGTTTATACATCTCTTTTTTTAATTTAAACACATGCATTGTCAATGTCACTTTAAATTATTTTCTGTATTTTACACAATATGTTTATAAGTGTATCCAATGTTTGTTCAATAAAAATATTTAAACAAATTACTATTTGAATACGTAAAATCCATTATTTTAAAGCCAATATTCAAGGCTCTGCAGAAATAATCCTATTGTTAACACCAAAAGTTCACTAGAAACTATTCTAAATACATATGACCCATGAGGTCATGATTTTCTCTAGAAGCTCTACAATCTATGCTAGTAAATGAGACCTCATTTACTAACATTGTTTGTACAGCACCTATAGAACTTCATCATACCCTGTCAAAATCATTGCCTTTGTCACATTACACCATGGAAATGAAAATAAATGAAATCAAAGTTTTTCCAGCTGTATTTTCACGTTATAACTCTCAACATCAAAGTTAAATAACATTTACAAAATTTCATAACAATTAATATAATTTAATTACTAAAATACATGGTTTGGATAAGTGCTAATAGCCTTACAGTAACCATTCTAAGCTTGCTCAGGTACAAACAGTGATTCTCCAAATCACCCAACAGGCTAATTGGCCACCACCAATTGTAGTGGTTTTGATTTCTTCCTTGAAGATTCTACTACTAGTAGGAATGGTTTCAAAAGGACTCTGGGATAAAGTTTTAGAAGGATACAAAAATATTTCAAAGACTTTTGCTATCCCTCTGAGTACTGTTCAACGCATTATTAAAAAGTGGAAAGCACATGGCACCACCAACACCTTGCCTAGATTGGGCTGTCCCTCCAAACTGGATAACAAAGCCAGGAGGATATTGTTTAGCAGGGGCAGGCTGGGCTGGGGGGCATCTGCCCTCATGCTGGTCCCATAGTGGGCTACATTGGGCTTTATCACTGGGCCACCTGCATTTTTTTCCCCTTTAAAAGTTGATTCTTTTTTGGCTACTATCTCTTTCTAATACTCCCTCATCTAAATACAAGAAATCACTTTTAAAACATTTAAACAATGCAGCTAGAGCAGTTATCCCAATGCACTGGAGATCTCGATCCCCCCCATCAGTCAAGGATTGGTTTGCCAGAGTGGAATTTTATGACAATGGACGATATTATATTTTCTGTAAATGACAAATACTGTCATAGAGGGGTTAAAAAAATGAGGGGGTGCCTGTCATAGAGGAGTTAAAAACGAGGGGGGGGCCTGTCATAGAGGGGTTAAAAAAGTGAGGGGGCGCCTGTCATAGAGGGGTTAAAAAATGAGGGGGGGGGGGCTGTCATAGAGGGGTTAAAAAAGAGCCTATTGATTTTGATGTGTTAGCCACGCCCCAATGGCGCATTTGCCACGCCCCCAAATGCATGATCACACATCCGAAAAATTTTGCGCCACCGTTAGGCGACGCAATTTTTTTTTACCATACTCGATTATAAGGGGGGCCCCATTAATTTGTTGCACCAGGGCCCTGAATTCCTCTTGGCAGCCCTGGTGATAGGTAGGAAAATGAGAAGATTTAATCCTGAGTGTCCTCCCCATGATAGTTGGGGATTGTATGGAGAAGGTGCCTAGGAGTCTAATCTAGGTTGCTAGCATATAGTGCCCTTGTTGGCTAAACAAAGTTTGATAGTATTATATCTGCATACGCTGATTGTTTCACTCAGACATCTTCTTCTCTCTTATCCCTGAGTAAACACTCTACCTGGCGACATTTAAAAATAACTTGTCTAATTTATATAGCCATTAACAAAAAATATATACTGCATACAATAACATATTTTAACCAACAGCATAGGAGCAATAAATGACAATAAACTGTAATGCAGCAAGATCAATGCCGGATCTACCATTGGTGCAGCAGGTGCAGTGCATCGGGGCCCATGGAAATAATAGGGCTGCACGGGCAACTAGTGAACTCTGGGCCCAGATTCGATTCTCCCCGCTTCCATGCACCAGGACCCACAGCTTGCTAGTTCTACCTCTGAGCGAGATGATGACAGTTCAGAGTACACAGAAAGGGGTGATGGATTGCAAATGTCTATATGCTCTAATCGCACAAGTCCAAAAATCACATTGCATGGTTTTACAGAGCCAGAAGTAATTTTGGAGGACTTAAAAGTCTTTATGGTTGATATTGACTGGTCTGTGTATGTGACAATTATCTCACAAGCTTTGCACAAAGCTGTCCTGTATGGCAGCTTTGGCAAGAAAGAAACCTCTTCTGAAAAAGTGCAACACACAGTCTCGTTTTCCACTTTTCAAAAAACACTTACAAGGTTCTGATGCCATTTGGCAAAAGGTTGTATGGTCATATGAGACCAAGATAGAATTATTTGGGCCTGATTCATTAAGGAAAGTAAAGCAAAAGAAATAGTAAATTTGCACCTTAGCAAAACCATGTTGCATTGTATGGGGAGGTAAATTTGTAATGTGGAAACAAATTTATAGCTAGGATAGGGCATGTCCTAGACTAACTTTAAATGTCAGTGTAAAAATAAAGCCATCAAGTATTTGTTAGTTACATGAAGAAACAGCTAGTAGTTTTCCTTATGTGCAAAATAATAAACTGATTTGCATCCCTTAAATTGTAACATGGTTGCCAAGGTTCAAAGTCTCTCCTCTCCTCTCAAAACAGACATTTGTGAGGATGAAAGTGCTAAATAATCATGTAAATAGTTTGTATAATTTATATCCATGTTTCTAAAAAAAACAAGCAATCTCAAATAATATAATATGTTATAGTAAATGGTATGGAAATGCTTTCTTATTATTATTATTATTATTATTATTATTATTATCATTTTTATTATACTCAATTTATAAGGTGCCACAAAATTTCCGCAGCGCTGTACAGAGACAGACATAAGAACATACAGGGTCTTATGTACCGAACAATACTGAACATTAAACAAATACTATCAGGACTTCAAACACTCCAAACATAGCTTGTATGGTGAAGTAGGAGCAGAAGAATAGGTAGAGAAACAAGAGGGAAGAGGGCCCTGCTCATAAGAGCTTATATCCTAGAGGGAGGGAAAATAGGCAGAGTAAGTTACCACTACCACATTCCTTAGGATATAGTAGTTGTAATGCCTTCAAACTTGTTCCAAAGTGAATTCTGATATATAACTTGAACACTTGGTACTTTGGTGTACAATACTTTAGTTTTAAAGCTTTCCAATGTGTACATTTTTCTGATTTAAAACGTTCTGTTTCATAAATATTTCCTATTATCCACTTATCGGATACAAGTACACAATAATACAGCGGCGATCCATTTCCACCTGGTTCCCCACAATGATGGAGTGCCTGCCATTAAGACTCCTTACCTCAGTTATATAAATTGTGCATTATTTTACACAGAAGGAATCACATCACATTTTATTTTTGCATTCATCACTATTTTTCAAGATTTCAAGTATATGTTTCTATGTTGTTTTTTTACATTGTCTTTTTGTTCTTTTGCATTTTTAATAGTTTCAGCTTGTCTTTACCAACTTTCTGTACCACTGTTATTTAGATATATATTTTATTAACATATCTCTATATTTATATTTTTTATAAAAATGGAACTAAACCATGAAAGTGAAACTATTCTTTAAAACTCCATGTAATGTTACTGACTGGATGTCGATTTCATTCTTTTCTACAAGAATTTTTGTATTTGAGGATTGGCCTCCTAATTGAACATCATAAAGTTACTGCATGTGCAGAACACCCTGACAACAACAGCCATTCCAAGTGAATCCTGTGCACTTTGCGTTTCTGCATGTATAAGCTAGAAAGGCCTTTTCAGATGAATCAGACAACTCACAATCAAGGCATTGATATTAAATTTAAACAAAATTAATATAATAATAACAACTACTATCTATATTTGTTACTATATCATCCAGTTTACAATGGATCTAATTTATGCTTATTACAGCAAATTCAACATACAGTCTAATCAGGCAGCCCATACGGGTGCAGCATGCTGGTGGTGCCGACATGGTGATTAGGTCAACATTTTGTTTTTAAAAGAGATTTTTAATATACAGCAGCACAGTCATGGAATATATAAAATCTATACTCAATATAGGAGATCAGTGGTCATTTACCTGTAGATTTCTTCTTTCTAGTGTTCAGTGTAAATATATCACTGAATCTCATTGTTATATTTTATCTGCAGGGTAATACAAAAGACCAAATATTTTATATTGATATATATATATATATATATATATATATATATATATATATCCCGTTTAAGTGTGTGACAACCATTTTCTTGTAGTATAGATAGTGAATATCTGCTACTGGACAGATACTGTCCATTATATCTTTCGGTAAATGTAAGGGATGTCTTGTAAGTAGCTGAACTTACGTCTGACTTGTTATCATTGTACTCACTAGAGTAAAATAGATATTCAGTAACACATCACAGCTCTTATTATTGATCCAGCAGAGTGTTTTACTTGCAGTGACCTCAAAGAGTTCTCCCTTGGAGGCTACTGTGACAGGTTATCTCAGGATTTGGGGCAGGAAACCTATCAGCTGGATCAATAATAGTTGCTGCAGTGTGTTACTGACTTCCAGTCAACTGTTCACCAGCAGTGTTTTAACCCTGCACCTGCTGGGGAGCAGGTGGACACAGGAAGGTAAATACTATTTGTGTGGAGAGGAATTTGTTAATATCATGCTCAGATTAATTTGTGAATTATTGGAGTGTTTTATATAATTTTTTAGATGTTAATTATCAGGGGTTTTAGATTGATTTTGAGAATTTGCATTTTATTGGTGAATATTATTGGTAATTTATTTAATTAATATGGGATCTGAATATTAATTTGGAATATTCTATATTAAAGGCAACGTTGTAGGTCATTGCTTTATATATTGCATTGTATATAATGGAGTTACTCCATCACAGTGCTTTTCTCAGAATAAATATGTCTTTCTATCCCATTCCTGACCATGAGAAAGCCTGTGATTTAATGAGCTATCTTTGTTAATTGCTTAATATGTCTTCCAAGGTGAACAACAGAAGGCCCTATGCTCTCTCCCACCTTTCTCCATACCTTGTGAGCGCTTGTGAGCAGGCCCGGCGCTCCCATTAGGCACGGTTAGGCAGTTGCCTAGGGTGCCGGGCTCTGATGGGCGCCACAGAATTAAAATGCATTTAGTATTGTACTTTAAAACTGTGCGGCGACCGCTGAGCATACCTTCCACGGCCGTCGCACAGCTTCAGATAGATCCACGGGGAGAGGGGAGGGGCTATGGATCACCACCGCCGCCCTCCCCTCCAAGAGCTGATGGGGCGCTCCGTCTCCTCCCCTCCACTCACTGACTGTCGGGTGTGACATCATCATCACGGCCCGACAGTGGCAGTGAGGGGCGAGACCCGACAGAGAGGAGCAGCTTTATGAAGCCAAGTTAAGGTAAGGAAAGGCGTGGGAAGGGGGGGGGGGGGGGTATTTTAAAATTGTGCCTGGGGGGGCGGATTTTAAAATTGTGCCTGGGGGGGCGGATTTTAAAATTGTGCTGGGGGGGGCGGATTTTAAAGTTGTGCCTTGGGCGCCGAGCCCTGCTTGTGAGGCAGCTGACCTATGAAGTATCTAGGAAGCTGGCCTGGAAAAAGAATACTGAGCAGTATGAAGTTCAGATTTAAAGCTTTGTTTTTACATTAGTTTACACAATGCAATAAATTGCAGTTAGCAAGCTGGTAATAAGTTCTTAAGTTTAAGAGTAGTTTAATATTTGGAGTGTTTTACAATAATGTGTTTTGGGTTGAACATTAAATATGAGCAGGATGGCAAGCATTCATATTTAATTTAAATAAAATAATATAGTAAACAAGGCTGGGGGGATGTTGAAGTATGTCCACAATACATCTACTAAATATGCTGATTCTGTTTTTTAATATAGACTTTAGTCCACAGCATCACATCTCTTATTTTAGATGCTATGTGTAATTCCTAGTTACTCATAGTTATTTATGCTCCTTAGATGTAACTGTTTTCAAGTACTTGTGAACTTACTTACTGCATTAGTTATGTATTATCTGTATTTGTATGATTGGTGGGCACTACAGAATCTGTGACACCTTATAAATAATAATAATAGTAATTTTTCTAATTATGTGTTTATAGACAGCTGCACATTTCTTTTTTGGGTGTAATTTTCATTATCTGAACTTAATTTCTATGTGCAGTGCTTCTTCTCTTACTTTGAAGGTTGGATGTAATTATCAGTAGTTGTAATTCAGCACAGTACAAATTCTGCCATTCTCAATATCTGTTTTTATTCAGGATTATAAATGCAAAACATAGCATGAGTTATGTTACCAAACCCATAATAACACTCATCCTTTGTTTTGTATATATGGGCAGAACCCTTTCAATTGTTTTTAGAAAAGCAGGTAAAATCAGCAATATTCATATATTATATAGTGTCATACTTGCCAACTTTGGAGATTTCCCTTCCGGAAGTGAAGATTTCGCTGGCGATTTTTTGGGGGGGTGTGGCCAAGCAGGACACATCATGTGACCCCAGTTCCTAAGCTGTTAGAACCATTCTACCCTATTACAGCAGGGACAGGGCTGCTATGATGCACGATTCACGTCATTAAGCCACGGCCCCACCAGTTAACTTAATGAACTGACCAGGAACCCGGGAGGTTGCCATGCTCTCCCGGGAGTCTGGGAGGACTCCCAGAAATTCAGGAGTCTCCTGGATATTCCAGGAGAGTAGACTACTATGTATAGATTTCAGACACACTCTATGGAGATCCTGTGTTTAGGTTGACCTCTCCAATGATGATTACAATGTCATTACGCTGTGTTTGTTTCCTTCAATAAAAAAGAGATTATACAAAAAAATTGGATTTTGATGTCAATGTATGGATTGAGGTCTAGAATAGTTAATACATTGGAACTATAAAAGCACTGTCCAGAGAGTTAATGGATTTTTTTGGGAGGTTGGGGGGGGCTGTGCCAAAGTCCCTTTTCCTTGGTTCAGAACTGGCCCTGAAACTAAAACTGATAATCTCTGTCTTAGATCTACCTCTGACCTGCGCTCACATCACCTCACACTGACTCCTCTCACATGTGCCCATGTTCCACTTGATTGTGAGCTCTCAAAGAGTCCTCCATAACCTTTGCTTTTTTATTATGTATGTCCTGTTTTCCCCACTGTCCACTAATGTAGAGTACTATGATACTTTACAAAAAAAAAGACAGTAATGCTGTTAATAGATAGTATATGGTTTCAGAACTAGTGCTGATAGCTTGAGAAAAAAGGCTAGATAGAGAGAATATATAGAACTAGTTCTCTTATTTCTTGGCAGGTACAAGGCAGGCTTTCTAAATGGGGGGGGGGGGGGGGACGGTTCTATGGCATGCCAACAGAGTGGGTAATGGCTATCATTGTAGACAAATACACAGGCAATATTGTGTTCAACTACTCTCACAGTCATGTGAGGTGCAGAGCATTGTGTCTGCTTCACAATGCTCTGCACCTCACATGACTGTCACCCAAAATCAGGACTGCCCCATCAAGATCAGGAGAGTTGTCACACTGCCCTGATCGTTTTCCAAATAGGGGCCCTACTTGGAAAAAGACAGATACATGAAACATAGAAAACCCAAACCAATCCCAGTGTTAAATCAGTAGCACCCACGTTTAATAATTAGGCATCTCTCTTGCAACTAGAGATGTTCACTGACCCCCGTGTTCTGGTTTTCGTTTTGAATCTGGATCAACTTTGTGTTTTGGTTTTGGTTTTCATTTTGGCAAAACCGCCCTTGCATGTTTTGGTTTTGGTTTTGGATCCCTATTTATTTCGAAAATCCTTATTTTCTTTGCTATAATCACATAATTTTGCTTTTTTTCCCTACAATATTATTAACCTCTTTAACACTAATTTCAAGTCATTTGCAGTCAATTTTGACCACTTCACAGGTGACAATATTATTTTCATACACTTTTAAACAAAGACTGCAGCGACCTGGCTGGATGCTAAGCGACAGAGCAATGACACAAACACATGGAAGTTCATAGCACATCTAAGAAACATTTCCACACAGTAGTGGCAGAAAAGAAAAGTGGTGCAAGATGGAATTGTCCTTGGGCCCTCCCACCCACCCTTATGTAAGCTATTGAAAAGGACATGTACAGTTTAACAAAGCAAGCACTTCAGTGACAAGCAGTGCCACTTTTGTGGCTGAAGTGCTTGGTTTTTTGGGTCCCCACAAAACGAGCTAACAATGGGCTTAAGACACTTAAGCAAACAGTGCTGTTAATGAACTCTACTGTGGCAAGTCATGCACCAGTGGAAGCAGTTCTTACCAGTGATAAGAAGAAGGCCATTGTCATGCCTGGGCATAAGACCAAAAAATCCACCTTTATGTGTGGAATTATGTTTACACAAATCCTGACAACAGTTGTCTAGTCATTTGTAGCATTGGAAACCCACAGTCAATAGAGGTAGAAACCTTAAACATCTAGGAACCTCATCCATGTTACGCCATTTGAAGCGAGTTCATGGAAAGCTTTTGTGAAAATGAGAAACTTATGCTAAAAATAACAAAAGCAGTCCAGCATCAGCTACCCTCCCTCTCAGCTAGATCTCAGCACCTGCAATCCACACCCCCAACACCTTCATCATTAATATCCTCAAAAGTGGTCAGAGTTAGTCCTGCATACAAGTTTCTAAGGCGAGATGACTCCTTCCCTATCCAGGACTCCTCAGAAGAATCCTTGAGCGTTAGGCCCACTGCTGCTACTCCTGCTGCTGAGGGTGGATCTTCAACACAGAAGCATACCAAGAAGAAGATTACTAGTAGTTTGCAACAATTGACTGTTAAACAATCCTTTGCAAGAGGAAGCAAGTATGAAAGCTGTCATCCAGATGCAAAGCGGATCACAGACGCCATTGCGAATATGCTAGTATTAGATCTGCGTCCAATATCCACTATTAATACAGCTGGTTTTAGACAGTTACTTGAGATCTTCTGTCCCCGTTACCAAATTCCATTACAAGATAACTTTACCTTAAATGCTATTTCTCATCTCTACAAGAAGGTTCGTAAAAATGTAAATATTGGGCTACAAAATGCCATTCTACCCACTGTACAGTTAATCACAGATATGTGGTCAAGCGGAACTGGGCAAACTAAAGTTTATATGACTGTGACAGCCCACTGTGTTGGTGATTTGCCTTCACCAGCAGGGACAGCAGCAGCATGTGCCCAAGAACGTCACATTTTTCAGAGGCAGCCTACTTTGTGCATTATCTTCTTCACTAAGAGGCATATTATTATTATTATTATTATTATTATTATTATTATTATTATTATTATCGTAGATTTGTAAGGCACCACAGTGCTCCACAGCAGGGCTGCCATCAGAAACTGTGGGGCTCAGTACTAATTAATCTGGTGGGGTCCCCCTCCCCCTCCTTGGGTCCAGTACTAATTAATCTGGTGCCCCCCCTCCCTGGGTTCAGTACTAATTAATCTGGTGCCCCCGCCTCCCTGGGTCCAGTACTAATTAATCTGGTGGGGCCCCCCTCCACATAACATACATGTGCACCCCTCCATCTTTGCCATACATGCGCCCCCTATCCCTCATCACAGTACATTTCCCCCCCCACTCCCTTATCACAGTAAATGTTCCCCTCCCCCAAAGTAAATGTCCCTATCTCACCTCCTTGCAATCACAGTTAATGTCCCCCTCCCCCCCCCCACAGTTAAGGTCCCCCTCTCCCCCCCAATCACAGTAAATGTCCCCCTCTCCCCCCAATCACAGTTAAGGTCCATTTCTCCGTCTCCCCCCTCCACAATTAAGGTCCCTCTCTCCCCCCCAATCACAGTTAATGTCCCCCTCTCCCCTCCAATCACAGTTAAGGTCCCCTTCTCCCTCTCCCCCCCCTCAACAATTATGGTCCCCCTCTCCCTCCCTTCCAAAGTTAAGGTCCCCCTCCCTCCACAGATCAGGTCCCCCTCTTCCCCACTCCCTCCCTCCACAGATAAGGTCCCCCTCTTCCCCCCTCCACAGATAAGGTCTCCCTCTTCCCCCCTCCCTCCTCCCATAGATAAGGTCCCCCTCCTCCCCCCTCCCCTCCACAGATGAGGTGTCCCTCTTCCCCCCTCCCTCCCTCCACAAATCAGGCCGGACAGTCCAGGGAGTCCAGACAGATGGAGAGGTCTGTCCATGCCCCTCACAGCAGTACTGGCCATACCCCCCTGATGCCGACCCTGCTCCACAGCGCTGTACATTAGGGAAGACAAGGACATACATAAAACAGGACATACAGTACATAAAACAAGAAAAGACAAGGTAGACAAAATGAATGGAGACGTGAAAACAAAAGGTATCGACAGGGGCTGATTGGCCATGTAACCTACCGGGAAAAGTCAATGGCCTCAGAAGGCCACCTGGAATCTTTTTAGAGGTTTTAAAAAAATAATAATAATGATAATTATGTATAGCGCCCCCCCCCCCTGAACTGGAGGGGGGCAGTGTGGTGCTAGGTGGCTGGCAGCTCCTCCGGGACCAGCCACCCACCTTAATGTGCCCACGGATCCCTCTGCTGTTCTGTCTCTCCCTCCTCCTATCTCTGTGACTGCAGTCTCCGTACAGTTGTCACATGGGACGTGTCACATGACAGCTGCCGTCCCACGTGTGCAGTGAGAGGAGTCTGCAGCAGGAACAAGGTAAGTGTGTGACTGTAAAGTGTTTCTCTCTGCTAAAGTGTGTGTGACTGCTAAAGTGTGTATGTGTCTGCTAAAGTGTGTGTGTGTGTCTCTGCTAAAGTGTGTGTGTATGTGTCTCTGCTAAAGTGTGTGTGTGTGTGTGTGTGTGTGTGTGTGTGTGTGTGTGTGTCTCTGCTAAAGTGTGTGTGTGAGGGGGAGCTACTAAAGTGTGTGTAGAATAGGTAGGGGACTGCTAAAGGTTGTGTAGGACAAGAGGGGGGTTGCTAAAGGTTGTGTAGGATAGGAGGGGGGGTTGCTAAAGGGTGTGTAGGATAGAAGGGGGCTGCTAAAGGGAGTGTAGGATAGGAGGGGGGCTGCTAAAGGAAATGTAGGATAGGAGGGGGCCTGCTAAATGGAGTGTAGGATAGGAGAAGGGGGCTGCTAAAGGGAGTGTAGGATAGGAGGGGGAGATACTGCTAAAGGGCGTGTAGGATAAGAGGAGGGACTGCTAAAGGTAGTGTAGGATAGGAGGAGAGGGGCTGCTAAAGGGAGTGTAGGATAGGAGTGGGAGGTACTGCTAAAGGGAGTGTAGGATAGGAGGGGAGGGACTGCTTAAGGAAGTGTAGGATAGGAGGGAGGGCTGCTAAAGGGAGTGTAGGATAGGAGGGAGGGCTGCTAAAGGGAGTGTAGGATAGGAGGGGGGCTGCTAAAGGGAGTGTAGGATAGGAGGAGGGGCTGCTAAAGGGAGTGTAGGATAGGAGGGGGGCTGCTAAAGGGAGTGTAGGATAGGAGGGGGGCTGCTAAAGGGAGTGTAGGATAGGAGGGGGGCTGCTAAAGGGAGTGTAGGATAGGAGGGGGGCTGCTAAAGGGAGTGTAGGATAGGAGGGGGGCTGCTAAAGGGAGTGTAGGATAGGAGAAGGGGCTGCTAAAGTGATTGTAGGATAGGAGGGGGGCTGCTAAAGGGAGTGTAGGATAGGAGGGGGGCTGCTAAAGGAAATGTAGGATAGGAGGGGGCCTGCTAAATGGAGTGTAGGATAGGAGAAGGGGGCTGCTAAAGGGAGTGTAGGATAGGAGGGGGAGATACTGCTAAAGGGCGTGTAGGATAAGAGGAGGGACTGCTAAAGGTAGTGTAGGATAGGAGGAGAGGGGCTGCTAAAGGGAGTGTAGGATAGGAGTGGGAGGTACTGCTAAAGGGAGTGTAGGATAGGAGGGGAGGGACTGCTTAAGGAAGTGTAGGATAGGAGGGAGGGCTGCTAAAGGGAGTGTAGGATAGGAGGGAGGGCTGCTAAAGGGAGTGTAGGATAGGAGGGGGGCTGCTAAAGGGAGTGTAGGATAGGAGGAGGGGCTGCTAAAGGGAGTGTAGGATAGGAGGGGGGCTGCTAAAGGGAGTGTAGGATAGGAGGGGGGCTGCTAAAGGGAGTGTAGGATAGGAGGGGGGCTGCTAAAGGGAGTGTAGGATAGGAGGGGGGCTGCTAAAGGGAGTGTAGGATAGGAGGGGGGCTGCTAAAGGGAGTGTAGGATAGGAGGAGGGGCTGCTAAAGTGATTGTAGGATAGGAGGGGGGCTGCTAAAGGGAGTGTAGGATAGGAGGGGGGCTGCTAAAGGGAGTGTAGGATAGGAGGGGGGCTGCTAAAGGGAGTGCAGGATAGGAGGGGGGCTGCTAAAGGGTGGAAGGGGAGGGTCTTAATATATTGTGTGATATGAGGGAAGGGAGAGGGGTTGTCTTAATAGTTCATGGGTGGGAATTTGGGTATTAATTTGATGGTGGAGTTTAGGTTGGGGCTAATTATTTAATGGATGTTATTATTTGTGGGGTGCTGGTGGGGCAATTTAATTTATTGGTGGGGCAATTTCATTTAATACTGGGGCCTATTAAATTAACATGGGGTGAAGGGACCTTTAATTTAATGCTGGGGAGTTGGGGCTATTAATTGAATGTGGAGCTGAGTTTGGGGAGGAGAGCTATTTATTAAATGTGAACATTAATTATTTAATGCTGTGATGTTTGTGGGAAATGGTTATATTAAGCATAAATGCTATTAATTTATTGCTGGGACATTTTGGAGGGAGGCATATAGGTTTATTTATTAAATGGGAATACTATTACTTTGATGTTGGGGTTGGCTGATGGGACAAAGATATATTTATTAAATTTATATACTATTATTATAATGTTGGGCCTTATTATTAAATGTGGGTGCTATTGATTAAATACCAGGAATGGTTGGCGTTTTCCAAATTTCATGTACTCATTTTTTTTTCGAAATAGGGCCTCCAACAGTAGCAACTGATCCAGCAGTCACACGTGGTAAAAGTGACAAGAACAGATAGAAGAGAGCAGGACAGTCTTCCAACTGTCCTGAATCTGTTGGGGCAGTCCTGAATTTGGTTGACTGTCTCGCTTAGTCAGGATTTGGTCAGACTACAAGGACAGTTGGGAGGTATGTTCTGCTTCACACTGTACTGCTCGTGAAGGCAGAGCTACGTGTACCTAACAGTAGTGCACACAGTTTTGCCTGTGCATTTGTCATAAATCATAACCCACCTGTCTTAAGTTCCCCTGGCCCCCAGAGCCTTATTCCAGCCCTAGCTATACTTTAGTGGTTCTTGCATTGATTCCATTGCCTACATTGCATTGGTCCAATTCTCAGATCACTTTGTTGAACATATGGCCAGCTCCCGTTGCACTGACAATATCATTAATCCTTCCTCCTTTGCACTTAGTATATCACCTGCAAACCCATGGAATAGTTCTCTTTTACTTATACCATTGTCTGCCAACCCTGCACTGTTATTAAATCAAACCACCACCACACCACCATTCACAGGGCACATTTAGGACTTGTACACAATTGTTAAAATATAAGTGTTTTCTTGCAGATGTTTGAAGCATTTTACATTTGTGGTGATCGCACTGCATAGTCATTTATTAGAAGGATTATTTTTAATGCATGTTTTAAAACACACAGTACACATTTTTTTATATTAAAGAGAGAGATTTGACTGGTAGTTTACAGCTCATGATGTCAGGGAAAGATGTAACAGTGCAGTGAGGTGCTTATATGCTGCTGTGGCAGACTGATCAAATAGGATTCTGCAAACATGTTTCGTAATAGTTAAACTTATTAAACAAAGTCAGATTTGTTTCTATGAAGGGAAATTTGGAAGGATAGGTTAGTAGGCAACTAAACAAGTTTGAGCACAGAGACATAAACCAGTCGCAGATAATGTAAAAGGATTCATGTATTTTTATAGCACAGGACTGGCAGCTTTTTCCCTGCTTTGCTTTAGAAATGACCCACTGTGTCTTAAGTCATCACATCCAGGTTTTCCTAAATGTTACTACAACAGAATTCCAGTAGTTCTAAAACCCACCTACTTTTGTGTTAGCTCCACCCACAGTTGATTTGGACCCGCCCCCATGAGCCCACTTCAGGATTTTTTTCCAGGGCCACTTTAAGTTCCCAATCCACCCCTGGGTATGAAGGAGCGTGCTCATTAGAGAGCTTACATTCTAAAGGGAACAGGGCACAGCTGATAGTTGTGAGGGTCCATTAGTGTGAATAGTGTTAACGAGGATAAAGTCACCTCAAAAAAAGAGGTTCGTTTTCAAAGAGCATCTAAAGATTTGAAAGCTGTGGGAAAGTCTGATTGAGCATGGTAGGGAAAGTGGGGAGCAGCACGGAAGAAGTCTTGAAGGTGGGAGTGAGAGGTGGCTATCAGAGACGAGACAAGGTGCAGGTCAGAGGTAATAACGCTGACAACCTGTTTGAAAAACTAAGAGAGGTCATTGCAACAATGCTTATCCTGCTTGGACTTTCCTGAGGAAATGTGATTTCTGATAACGCCATCAATATTGTTAGAGCTTTACAGTGGTAGTGTCAAGCTTCATGCAGAGATACAGCTCAGGAGCCAGGAATGAGGTGAAAACACACAATGTTTATTGCTGGAAGTACAACCTGATGGTGAAGTAATGAGCATACAGGAAAATGCAGAAATAATTACCAGGTATATGGCTGATGCAGGTAAGAGGCGATATGGAGAGATCCCAGGTAGCAGGTAAACCACAAGTACAGCAGGAAGGGAGCAACAGCAGCATGCAACAATAGCAAGTAACAACGATAACCAGCAATGAATGCTGGGAGAGACAAGTATAAGAAAGGACCCACCCAGGTGCAAGGAGTAATTAGAGAACCAGTTAACCCCTAATACAAACAAGAAGGCACAATAGCAGCACCTCTGGTGAATGGAGGTACTGCCACAATAATAACAATGATAAAGTCCAAAAAGGCAGGAGCTGCCAGGCAAAGCAGCATGCAATGCAAAGGGCTTGCAGGCAGATCCTGACAGTACTCCCCCTTAGGGCGGATTCCAGACACCCAATTACCAAAAATGTCTAAATTTGTCGGAATCATAGTCCACAATGAGGGGCCCGGCCGAAAAGTCCCCCTCCATGGGCAGAGAGGCAAAGGAAACCATGCCAGCTGCAAGTTCAAGCACCGTAGACCCTGTTCTCTTCTTTCGCCTTTTCTTCTTGTGAGAATTCCCTGGAACAGCAGTCTGAACCAATTGGGGGGAGCACAATGGAATCTCTAGGCCAGGTGAGATAGGTGGTACTGCTGACAATACAGAGGCTCCGCAAGATGGCATAGCGGGAGGTGTTACAAACTTGCTGATTACTGCCTCAGTAAAAGATTGTAAGTCCGATAAGATGGGATGATCCTCCTCAATAAATGGGTTTGCCCATTCCAAAGCTTCCCCTCTAAAATGTGATATTAGGAACCGTACCTGTCTCTTAGGGTTATTAGCGAGGCTTGGAACGGAGGGAATATGTGAAGAAGAAAACCTCAGAAAGACACTAAGTTGGGAAAGGTGCCCCTCAAAGAAAGGTAGCGGCTCAGACATGGCACTCTGAGCAAAAGGAGGGCTCGGACTTGGCAGACAACTTGACAGGAGGCCCGGACTGGGCGGCAGACTTGGCAGCAGGCCCGGACTGGGCGGCAGACTTGGCAGCAGGCCCGGACTGGGCGGCAGACTTGGCAGCAGGCCCGGACTGGGCGGCAGGCTTGGCAGCAGGCCCGGACTAGGCGGCAGGCTTGGCAGCAGGCCCGGACTGGGCGGCAGGCTTGGCAGCAGGCCCGGACAGGGCGGCAGACTTCGAGGGGACAGCACTGTGAGAGGCCTCAAGGCAGACAGCACTGTGAGAAGCCTCTGGGCAGACAGCACTGTGAGAAGCCTCTGGGCAGACAGCACCAAGTGGCAACTTGGGCTGAACCGCACGGAGTGGCAACTCGGGCTGAACCGCACGGAGTGCCAACTTGGACTGAACCGCACGGAGTGCCAACTCGGGCTGAACCGCACACAGTGGCAACTTGGGCTGAACCGCACGCAGTGGCAACTCGGAGCTGGAGGCAGAGGTTAGGACCTCGGAACAGGAGGCAGATAGCTTATTTGTACACTGAAATTTAAAGTTGATATTTGTGTGCTACATGAAAAAACAGTCAGTATTTAACTTATGTGCAAAACAGAAAACTAATTTTCACCCCTTGCATTGTAACATGGTTTTGTCCAGGAGACTTAAATAAGAAACTTCTTAATTTAAGTTCCTTAATGATTCAGGACCACTATGTTTATTGTTGAAAGTACAACCTGATAGTGAAGTAATGAGCATACATGAAAATGCAGAAATAAATACCAGGTATATGGCTGATGCAGGTAAGCGGTGATATGGAGAGATCCCAGGTAGCAGTAAAACCACAAGTACAGCAGAAAGGAAGCACAGCAGCATGTAACAACGATAACCAGCAATGAATGCTGGGAGAGACAAGTATAAGGAAGGACACACCCAGGTGTAAGGAATAATTAGAGAACAAGTTAACCCCTAATACAAACAAGAAGGCACAATAGCAGCACCTCTGATGAATGGAGGTACTTCCACAATAATAACAATGATAAAGTCCAAAAAGGCAGAAAGCGGCCAGGCAAAGCAGCATGCAATGCAATGGGCTTGCAGGCAGATCCTGACAGGGGAGAATTCCATCACATGTCCTGTTTGCTCACACAATCAACTTTGTGGTACAGAACTTTTTAAAAAATGACAATGCAGCAGATGCTGTCTGTGTCCCGAAATATTTAGGGTCATTTTCGGGATTCTGCAACAGCATGTAGGAGAATGCAGCAGCTGTAAGAATAATAGAATTTAGGGGGAATGTACTTTAGTCCAGCACAGTGGAGAATGCTTTCCATGTTGTGCAAGGTGCTGAAACCACTCGAAGAAGTCACCTGTGAAGAGAGTGCAGACACTGTTAGCTTAAGTCAAGTGATTCCCCTAATTAGACTTTTTGAAAAACAGTAAGAGAAATTGAAGGAGGAATTGAAACAAAGCAATTGCACTAATTATGTTGGACTTGTAGATTAAGTACTTTATTCGCTTTGCCAGAATCCAAGTGTTATCAACATCTTGATATCGGGTCATGGCATTTTGGCAACTGTGCTTGATCCTAGGTTTAAGAGCTCTGTCTTCTCTTTCTTTCCAACAGACCCAGATCTCAGGAAATGTAATGAGCTACTGGTCAGCAAGCTGACAGCGCAAGTGGTACATGACACAATGACGTCTCCTCCTTCAGTTTCTCAGGAAATTGCTGCTAGGATAAAACTTAGCTCTCCCAAGACACCCAGTGTTGATGCAGATGAGTCTGCACAACATTTTGACATTTGGTCTGGTCTAAAAGAATTGCCCAAACATCGTGACAGCTCTTCCATAAAATGAACTATAAATTCCATTACTGGCAATTACATCAAAGTACACAGACTTCTGTGATGGTGGATTCCAGCGGGGATGATTTAGTATTGTTTGAGGATGATGGACACAATTATGAGGGTGAATATGATGACAATGTAGATTGCAGGTGCTAAGATCTAGCTGAGAGAAGGAAACTAGCTGATGCTGGTATGCTTGATAATATTTTGGGTAGAATGGCATGTTGGCAATTTTATGTTTTTCAACAGTAAACTTTCACCTTTATTTCAGCAAAGACAATTAGCAATGGAGCAATGGAGCTCTCATCTTTGTGTGCTACCTATATAACACAGTACAATGTGACTGCAGATTTAGAAGACCAAGCCTGACAGTCCTATTATTTATATTTCAGCAATGACAATTAGCAATGGAGCTCTCCTCTTTGCGTGTTAGCTATATAACACGGTACAATTTGACTGCAGATTTAGACCAAGCCTGCCAGCCCTATTATTTCTATTTCAGCATGACAATTAGCAATGGATCAATGGAGCTCTCCTCTTTGTGTGTTACCTGTATAACACAGTACAATGTGACTGCAGATTTAAAAGACCAAGCCTGCCAGCCCTATTATTTCTATTTCAGCAATGACAATTAGCAATGGAGCAATGGAGCTCTCCAGAATGTCACTGGAGACTTTGAAGAACACTATTACCCCTCCTCTTTCTTTTCTACCAATGAGGCTATCCCTCTGCAAAATGGCGCTGGATCGCCGGGGAGGACGATACTTATGGAATTCAAAACTTGCGAGATCCGACGACGAAACAATGACGCTTTGCCTCGTTTTCAATTCCAAGGGTGCGCGAAAGTACCGAGCTGGCTCGGCTCGGTAATCGGATCTGCTAAGTGTATTCGGTTCTCGGGAACCGAGTCTGAGCATCACTACTTGCAACTAATCCCACCATAAAATTAATAGCATTGAAATTTAATAAATAGGATGTGTTTCCCTCATCTACCACCCCCCATATTAAATAATTAATACTCACATTTAATAAATAGAGGAGGGGCTGCCCACCAAGTATCATACTCTGCCCCAGGATCACCATTTCTGGAAAGCTAGAAACTGTAAACCCCCTAAGTGCGCACCAGGTAGGAAGATCTTTTTGGCAATACCTTAGGATAACTATATGTAATACTGCAACACTCCTTAATGTTCAAAAACTTGTCTTGCTTAAAAATATCACTTCTGGTGAGCACTTACAGTCAGGGCTGCCGAGAGGTGGGGGGGCGGGGTACTAATTACCCGGGCCGGGCATGTCAGGGGGCCCGGGCCGGGCCCTCGCGCCGACGATTTTTTTTTCATTTTTTTTTTTCAAAAGTAAATATTTTTTATTGAGGTTTTTTTTTGCGGGGGGCAGGGGGGGGCTTGGTCGTGGTGGGGGGAGCAGAGTAGTTGAAAAAAAACAAACATAATCACGTGATCGCGGCGCCGACGTCCCTCCTCTCTGCTCCTCTCTGCTCCATTCAGACTGAATGCCGGGCGTGCCGTCATCAGTCTGAATGGAGCAGAGAGGACCAAGAAAGAAAAGAGAAGAAAAGGAAAAGGTAAGTAAAGGGAGGAAAACGGGGGGGGCATGGCACAGAGAGGTTAAAAAATGGGGGGGTGGCACGGAGGGGTTAAAAAACGGGGGGGCATGGCACAAAGGGGTTAAAAAATGAGGGGGGGCATGGCACAGAGGGGTTAAAAAATGGGGGGGCAGCATGACACAGAGGGGTTAAAAAACGAGGGGGGGTGCATGGCACAGAGGGGTTAAAAAACGAGGGGGCATGGCACAGAGGGGTTATAAAACGGGGGGGCATGGCACAGTGGGGTTAAAAAACGGGGCGGAATGGCATAGTGGGGTTAAAAAACAGGGGAGAACATGTCACAGTGGGGTTAAAAAAACAGGTGGGCAGCATGGCACAGTAGGGTTTAAAAACAGGGCAGCATGGCACAGTGGGGTTAAAAAACGGGGGGCAGCATGCACAGTGGGGTTAAAAAACGGGGGGCAGTATGGCACAGTGGGGTTAAAAAACGGGGGGAGGCATGGCACAGTGGGATTGAAAAAGGGGGGGAGCGGCATAGTATAGTGTGATGAAGGGGAGCCAGGTGAAGGGGGCAAAAGCAGCATGGAGGGCGCAGTGTGATCATAAGGCATGGCGATGATGAAGGGGGCACATTATTGTAATGTTGGAGCTGGAGGAAGGCCTAATTATTAATCGCGAGTGGTATTGATTTAACGCCAGGGTTGTTTGGAATTATCTAAATGTAGCCATTTTTTTCCAAATAGGGCCCCCAGTATTCCAGGATTCGGACAAGCCACAACTAAAGAAACCTGCAGCCACAGGTGGTGAAAGTGAGAAGAACAGGTAGGA
The DNA here is from genome assembly GCF_038048845.1 of Mixophyes fleayi. NCBI lineage: Eukaryota > Metazoa > Chordata > Amphibia > Anura > Limnodynastidae > Mixophyes > Mixophyes fleayi. The sequence goes on along the minus strand of NC_134404.1, from coordinate 235,840,787 downwards.
GAGAGCAGGACAGTATGTGAAATATTGTGATTCTAGTAGGGACAATGCCAATTTTTGGTGAGTGTTGTGCCCTATGTAAGGTGCAGGCCAAGACTGAACTCTTTGTGTACACACTGCAGTCTTTCTATACTACACTGTGGTGCTAGATATGTGACGCTATGGAAAATTCAGAGCCTAGTAATTTTGATGTGTTAGCCACGCCCCAATGGCGCATTTGCCACGCCCCCAAATGCATGACCACACCCCTCTAAAATTTTGCCCCGACTTCGGACGGCGCAATTTTTTTTAACATACTCGACAATAAGGTGGGCCCCATGAATTTGTTGTACGGGGGGCCCTGAATTCCTCTTGGCAGCCCTCCTTACAGTATAACACTTGTAGACGTTAAGAGACAGCACTGCTGATTAAAGATCTGTTTTCCATCTTGTACATGCCTGTTCAAAGTTTGAATTTGATTTGATGCTAAGGGTAACTGTATATTTGCACCATTTGCACAATGTTGTTAAAAAAAAGTTATTTGTGTTTAAGTAATATTTAAGTGCAAGTTATCCTACAGTAGTACTGAATATAACACATCCTCGAGTATAGTAATGAATTAATGTTCATGCTTCAAGATCATCAATTAAATTAAATCTTAGCCTTGAGGATGATGCTTCTAATGAGCAATTGGATTTTGCTTCATTCCAATGATATAGTAGGGTAGAAGTATAATGGAAGGATAATCAATTACAGAGTATCCTGCATGTCTGCGGTGGTACAAATAATGTACTCCTCTGTCCTTCTTACAGACCACAATGAGGGACAGATACAGCAAAAGGCAGATAGAAAAACACAGAACACATAGAGATGAAGACAAATGGGAAATTGTGAAATCATCATGTTTTTCTGCTAATGGCTTTAATTTAAGTAGAGAATGTCAATAATGGCAGTACTGGAAAAAACATATTAAACATTGAAATGTAAGATGTGCATACAGTAACCCCAGGGGGCGTCCCCCTCAAATGTATTGTATCTTTGGAGATTAATTTGCAGTCATTTTTGTCTATCTATTTGAAAGAAGCAAATGCATTTCCTGCAATGTTTTTATACACATATATTTAGAATTATATACATAAATAACAGTATACATATGTTTTGGACGCTGTGGGCTTCTTTTGCAAAATGGTCACAATAACTAAGGATGAGCAAATCTGAGCCCACCGAACAGTGCGGATCCGACGGGATCCGAACATTGTTCGGGAACTTGTGGGCGCCAAACGGAGCCAAACCGAGGCTATGACATCCAAGTCTCGTGTCGGATCTCGCGAGACTCGGATGTCATAAATACTCACCTTGCGGGCGCCATCTTCATTCTGGCTGTGATCACTCGTGAGGGAGGTTGTAGTTAGGGAGCTCCTGATCAGTTTAGTGGTTCTTTGTGCTTTGTCCAGTGCTCTGTCCTGCTGAGTCAAGTGGTGCTTTGTCCAGTGCTCTGTCCTGCTGAGTCCAGCTATGTTGGTGTTAGACGTGCATCCGGTGTCCGCCATCTGTGCAGTGGAATTGAGACCAATTGGAGGAGGTATTGTGGCCCCGGTACCAAATTGGGTACCGGGGCCACTCCACTACGCAGTCCAGATAGATGTAGGGATGTGCACCGGCCACTTTTGGTGTCTCGTGTTTTCTGTTTTGAATTCGGATTTGCTTGAGGTTTTGGGTTCGGATTTGTTTCACAAAATACCTGACGAAAGGTTTTGGTTCGGATTTAAGGTTTTGGATTCGGATTTATTTTGAAAAAAACATATAAAGTGTTAAAATCAAGTTTTTTTGGTTTATTTTCACTCCTACGCTATTATTAACCTCAATAACATTCATTAACAATCATTTCCACTAATTCCCAGTCTATTCTGAACACCTCACACCTCAAAATATTGTTTTTAGTCCAAAACGTTCCACCGAGGTAGCTTTCTGGACTGCATAGTGCAGTGGTCCCGGTACACAATTTGGTACAGGGGCCACAATATATCACCCTCAACTGGTCTTAATTCCACCAAAAAAGTATCTGGACTGCGTAGTGGAGTGGTCCCCACAATATAATAAAAAAAACCTCAACTGGTCTGAATTCCACCAAAAAAGTATCTGGACTGCGTAGTGGTGTGGTCCCCACAATACAATAAAAAAAACCCTCAACTGGTCTGAATTCCACCAAACAAGTATCTGGACTGCGTAGTGGAGTGGCCCCGGTACCCAATTTGATACCGGGGCCACAATATAATAAAAAAAAAACTCAACTGGTCTGAATTCCACCAAAAAAGTATCTGGACTGCGTAGTGGAGTGGTCCCCACAATATAATAAAAAAAAAACTCAACTGGTCTGAATTCCACCAAACAAGTATCTGGACTGCGTAGTGGAGTGGCCCCGGTACCCAATTTGATACCGGGGCCACAATATAATAAAAAAAAAACTCAACTGGTCTGAATTCCACCAAAAAAGTATCTGGACTGCGTAGTGGAGTGGTCCCCACAATATAATAAAAAAAAACCTCAATTGTTCTGAATTCCACCAAACAAGTATCTGGACTGTGTAGTGGAGTGGTCCCCCCAATATAATAAAAAATCCCTCAACTGGTCTGAATTCCACCAAACAAGTATCTGGACTGCGTAGTGGAGTGGCCCCGGTACCCAATTTGATATCGGGGCCACAATATAATAAAAAAAAACTTAATTGTTCTGAATTCCACCAAACAAGTATCTGGACTGTGTAGTGGAGTGGCCCCGGTACCCAATTTGATATCGGGGCCACAATATAATAAAAAAAAACTTAATTGTTCTGAATTCCACCAAACAAGTATCTGGACTGCGTAGTGGAGTTGTCCCCACAATATAATAAAAAATCCCTCAACTGGTCTGAATTCCACCAAAAAAGTATCTGGACTGCGTAGTGGAGTGGTCCCCACAATATAATAAAAAATCCCTCAACTGGTCTGAATTCCACCAAAAAAGTATCTGGACTGCATAGTGGAGTGGTCCCCACAATATAATAATAAAACCTTCAACTGGTCTGAATTCCAGGGAACAGATGGCGGACACCGGATGGACGTCTAAAACCAACATAGCAGTTAAGGGCGCAGTTCCTCTTTTTTGTGACTGCACAAACAATTAACGTAGTAATAGAAATGACAGGGTTTTTTTTGTTTTAAATATAGAAAGAAAGAAGGTAGTACTAGAAATGGCAGTTATTTATTTTTTTTTTGAATAGAGAAAGAAAGAAGGTAGTAATAGAATAGAAATGGCAGTTATTCAAATCCCCAGAAGAGTCTAAGTGGGGTGAGCCACAGAGAGATTATTTCCCTCAGTTTCTCTAACAGGTTGTCAGTGTTGTGCCTCTTCTTAAAACCTGTGATACATAACTACACACACTCGGCAAAGCTTTTACAAATTATCTGCGGCACAGGAGAGTACCACTGGATTGTACTTTAATAGCAGTACCTATTATTTTTAGATACAGCAACAGTGAATGATCGTAGTTAGACTTTTAAATAGCAGTACAAACTAGATTTTTTAAAATTTTGTAATATTTTTTTTGCAATTATTTTTGGAAAAAATTTTATTTATTTTTTTTAAATTAATTTTTTATAATTTTTTTTAGAAAAATAAATTTGTTTTTTTTGAACTTTTGGATAACTTGGAAATAGCAATGCCCTTAGCAGAACAAACCACAGGACACAGGAAATACAGAAAGAAACAAGATAGCAATAGAAATGGTAGTTCCTCTTTTTTGGAACTGCACAAACAGTGATGAAAATGAAGGTGGAGCTGGTGGCATGTCACGGTCCTCTTCAGAGGATAATCTCCTGACCAGCAGGTCTTTGCACCGCTGTAGACTTGTGTCCGCCGGAAACAGAGACACAACATATGCTTTAAACCGAGGTTCAAGAACGGTGGGCAGAATGTATTCCTCTGACTTTAAAAGACTGACCACCCTCGGATCCTCGCAAAGCATACGAAGGGCTTCATCCACAAGAGCTACATGCTTGGTGGAATCGCAATGGTGTACCAGCTCCTCCCTCACTTTCTCCAGCTGCTTCTGCAAAAGCCTGATCAGGGGAATCACCTGACTCAAGCTGGCAGTGTCGGAACTGACTTCTCGTGTGGCAAGTTCAAATGGCTGCAGAACCTTGCACAACACGGAAATCATTCTCCAGTGCGCTTCACTCAGGCGCATCCCCACTCCTTTTCCTATGTCGTAGGTGGCTGTGTAGGCTTGAATGGCCTTTTGATGCTCCTCCATCCTCTGCAGCATATAGAGGGTGGAGTTCTAGCACGTCACTACCTCTTGCTAATTTTGATTGCAAGGCTTGTAAATACTTTGAAGATAAAAAAAGCAGGCTGCACAGACTGTGGAGCTAGAAAGTGAAATTAAATGGACCACGTTACTTTTGGACCACGTTTACTTTACTGTCTATTCCCCCCCCCCCCCCCCCACCCGCCCTACACTTGTAGTTGAATATAAAAAAGCAGCCTGCATAGACTGTAGAACTAGAAATTCAAATATTCAAAGAAATGGACAAAGGCAGTTTGGTATCTGTCTGCATCAGATCCCCTCTCCACTAGGAGTAAAATAGAAAACTATTCAGCCGTTATATAATCTATAATATAAATATAGATTGAGAAAGGCAATTTGGTATCTGTCTGCATCATAATCATCAACATCCTCCTCAGCGCCAGCTACATCAATATCCTCCTCCCGGTGTACAACATTCACACCTTCATTAGTCAAATCTGTAACTGGACTGTGGGTGATCCTTCCAGCATATGCAGAGGGCGTGCTGCAAATAGTGGAAGGAGCCACCTCTTCCCGTACAGTGATGGGAAGATCAGGCTTCGCAACCACCAACACCTTTGGACTTGCCTTGGGGATTTGTGATAATTTCTCTTTAGAAGGCAGAGTTGTTTGTTGTGTTGTTGCTGACAGCATAACACTCTTAAATTTTTTGTATGGGGGGGAGGAGGGCTTAGTTCCTTGGGTGAAGCTGAACCACTAGTCATGAACACGGGCCAGGGCCTAATCCGTTCCTTGCCACTGCGTGTCGTAAATGATATATTGGCAACTTTACGTTTCTCCTCAGATGATTTTAAGTTTCTCTTTTTGCTACTTTTACTGAACTTGGGCTTTTTGGATTTTACATGCCCTGTACTAGGAGATTGGGCATCGGGCTTGCCAGACGACGTTGATGGCATTTCATTGTCTATGTCATGACTAGTGGCAGCAGCTTCAGCATTAGGAGGAAGTGGGTCTTGATCTTTCCCTACTTTATCCTCCAAATTTTTGTTCTGCATTATATGTAGCACAAGAGAGTGTACCCCGAAGCCACACACACTCGGCAAAGCCTTTAAAAATTATATGCGGCACAGGAGAGTACCACTGGACTTATACTGCTGAATCAGTGAACTTTGTAATATAGCAGTACCACTGGACTTATACTGCTGAATCAGTGAACTTTGTAATATAGCAGTACCACTGGACTTATACTGCTGAATCAGTGAACTTTGTAATATAGCAGTACCACTGGACTTATACTGCTGAATCAGTGAACTTTGTAATATAGCAGTACCACTGGACTTATACTGCTGAATCAGTGAACTTTGTAATATAGCAGTACCACTGGACTTATACTGCTGAATCAGTGAACTTTGTAATATATCAGTACCACTGGAATTATACTGCTGAATCAGGGAACTTTGTAATATAGCAGTACCACTGGACTTATACTGCTGAATCAGTGAACTTTGTAATATAGCAGTACCACTGGACTTATACTGCTGAATCAGTGAACTTTGTAATATAGCAGTACCACTGGACTTATACTGCTGAATCAGTGAACTTTGTAATATAGCAGTACCACTGGACTTATACTGCTGAATCAGTGAACTTTGTAATATAGCAGTACCACTGGACTTATACTGCTGAATAAGTGAACTTTGTAATATTGCAGTACCACTGGACTTATACTGCTGAATCAGTGAACTTTGTAATATTGCAGTACCACTGGACTTATACTGCTGAATCAGTGAACTTTGTAATATAGCAGTACCACTGGACTTATACTGCTGAATCAGTGAACTTTGTAATATAGCAGTACCACTGGACTTATACTGCTGAATCTGTGAACTTTGTTATATTGCAGTACCACTGGACTTATACTGCTGAATAAGTGAACGAGTACCACTGGACTTATACTGCTGAATCTGTGAACTTTGTAATATAGCAGTACCACTGGAATTATACTGCAGAATTAGTGAACTTTGTAATATTACAGTACCAATGGACTTATACTGCAGGATTGTTTTTGGCTATTTTTTTTTTATTTTTTCTTATAATTACTTTTTTTTTTTATAACTTTTTTTTAAAAAAAATTTTAACTTAGGAATAATGGGGAAATTACAATGCCCTTAGAATGACAGAGCACAGGACACAGCACCACTGGACTGAACAGGACACAGCACAGGACCCAGCAGCACCACTGAACTCAGAAGGACAGAGCACAGCACACAGCACCACTGGACTGAGCAGAACACAGCACAGCACAGCACAGCACAGCACAGAACTGAACAGCACAGCACAGCACAGAACTGAACAGCACAGCACAGCACAGCATAGCACAAGATATTGCAGGACAGAGGACCACCTAACACAACCTCCCTCTACCCTGATCAATGCCCGAGTGAAGATGGCGGCGACCAGCGGGGAATTTATAGGATCCGAGTATCGCGAGATCCGACAGCGGGATTATGACTCAGAGCCTCGGTTTCAGTTTTGCAATTGGCGGGAATACCCGGATCTGTCTCGGATCCGGCTCGGATCGGCAACGTTCGGGTGGGCTCGGATTTCAGATATCCGAGCCCGCTCATCTCTAGATAGATGCGCAGCGTATCAGATATTAAAATACGTTGACTGTTGCTGCCAAATCAAAAATTAATGAAAATGACCTGTCATCGTTGAAAACAAGAGGTAGTGACGCGCTCGAACTACACCCTCTATATGCTGCAGAGGATGTAGGAGCAGCCATCTGTGCAGTGGAATTCAGACTAGTTGGAGGAGGTATTGTGGCCCTGGCACCACTCCACTACGCAGTCCAGATAGCTGTGAGGTGTTCAGAATAGACTGGAAATTAGTGGAAATGATTCTTATTGAATGTTATTGAGGTTAATAATAGCGTAGGAGTGAAAAAAAACAAAAAACTGGGAATTTTAGCACATTTTATGCTTTTTTAAAAATAAATCAGAACCCAAAACCCTAAATCCGAACCTAAACCTTTCGTCGGGTGTTTTGGCAAAACAAATCAGAACCCAAAACCTCAAGCTAATCAGAACCCAAAACACAAAACACTAAGGGCTAGATTTACTAAGCTGCGGGTTTGAAAAAGTGGGGATGTTGCCTATAGCAACCAATCAGATTTTAGCTTTCATTTATTCAGTACGTTCTACAAAATGACAGCTAGAATCTGATTGGTTGCTATAGGCAACATCCCCACTTTTTCAAACCCGCAGTTTAGTAAATCTAGCCCTAAAAGTGGCCGGTGCACACCCCTAACAATGACACTACAAATTTTCTGTACTCCCATAATTACCCTCTTGAATAAAGTTAAATAAAATTATTGTTACAAAAAAAAATATGCACTAAAACAACGGAAGAAAAGTGAATTGAACTGAATGGAGTGCATATTAAATTGAGTGTGGTAAATTGTCAGGGGAAGGTGGTCTAAATTAAAGAAAATAAAATATAAACTGAAGAATTAAAGGAAATTAAAATCTGCCTATAGCAGCAAAAATGGGGAAAGGGTAAAAGACTTCCAGGCTTGCCATCTTTTAGTATGCCCTGACCCTTGGTAATGCTCTCACCCACCCATACACAGGTATGCTTCTCCAGTAATTCAGAAGCCTGTATATGCAATGGAATGGAAATGTTACATTATACGACACTGTTTAATAGAGATTTAAAGCAATATCAGGAACTGATCGTGTTTTACCTTCATGCTTCACATATGGAAATTTGAAGCCATGGCCACGGCTCCAGAATCTTTCTGCTTATTGTATGTTTAACTTCTTGTGCTTGTGTTATATAGACCTGGTAAATTATTTATGTGCAAACCAAGAGCTGGAAAGATGTGTAAACTCCTGAAGTGTCAAACTAAACCTCATTTGGATCTGTGTTCAAGTTGATCCGTGATCAATATGAGTCTGACCATCCACATGATCACCACAGCTCCCCAAGTAACAATAGATGGAATATTTCACATACAATGTAACTTACATATTATTATTAATATTATTATTATTATTATTATTATTATTATTTGTATTAATTTATAAAGCACCAACATATTACACAGCCCTGTACATTAAAGGGATTGTGATACAACTAAATAACATAGTATAACATGGAAGAGAGGTGAAGATGTAAGAGGTGTTGGGAACAGCTGAAACATAAGATAGAGAAATAACAATTGTATCTGCTGGTGCTGATTTGTGAGCATTATCGATCACCAATATCAAAGTAGTCATATCTTTGATACCTTACAATATGTCACATATGAGGGGCAGTGTACTAGAGCAAAACATACCCTAAATGGTTAAAGTTTTGATACTCAAAAATATTGGGTACGTCCAGTCCAATAGAGATTTTAGATTATTCCAGCCTACTCTAAACAGTTTGCTTTTTCTGTAACTCCTAATACTGCAGCTGGAAAGGCAGCATGTGTGCAAAAAATAAATTAAAACTATAAACATTCAGCCCTCTTTGAGGCTTTAGAACTGGATCTATTTAGTATTTCATTTGTATTTTTAGCTAGTCTATTCACTCAAGACAGCTGTAACACTCAAAATACTGCAGCAAACCATACAAAACAATGCAAGTCTCCAATTACCATATAGCGAACAGAGGAAATAAAAAAGCTCTCAGATGAAGCAAATACATATTTTAAAGAAAAAGTATATAATGTGCTTATATGTCTCTATAACTGCTGAAAAAGCGCATATATTTTTTTTATACTTTTATATAAGAAATGTTAATTTACATATGTGATGAGTAATATTTTATCTCAAAGTAGCAAAAACAATTATAGAGTCAATAACATAATAAAAATTTAGAAAAAAAGTAAAAAGCTTCCGGGTGGGTGGACCTTCTAACGGGATGCGTTTTTACCCAACTCCCTGGGCCTCTTCTCTACCTGTGAACATTGTGCCCTTGACGTTGTTTTCACTGGCCCTGCAGAGTTGTTATCGCAGCACTGCAAGGAAGAGAGTTACCCTCTGCCCAGTGCTGTTATCGCAACACTGCAGGGAAGAGTGTTGCCACTCTTGACTGCAGACAACACTCTTGCATGCAGGCAAGAGTGTTGCCCTATCACCAGTGCCGTAACTAGACATTTTGGTGCCCTGGGCGAGACAGGGCACCAGCGCCCCCATGTAAGTGGGATTGTCATTTTCTGAGTGGGCGTGTCCAACCTTCTGTGGGGTGTGGCTAGTGCTTTACCAGTGCTAGACAGCACTGAAACCCCTCCCTCCCTATTCTTCACATTCTGGCTTTGTAGGGATATTTATGTAATGAGCATTCATAGAATCACAGTACTTTCAATGCAGCTATCGCATGCTAGCTGTGTAAAAAAAAAAAATTGGTTATTGAAATAAAACTATGAAACAAATTGTAACAAATAAACTATATTTCTCTTTAGAACTTTGTAACTAAAATAAACATCTTAAATAAACAATACAATAAATAAACGTTATATGTTTATAGAGGTGCCTTCCTAGCCTTCACACTTGTAAACTCTTCTATGATAGTGTCAAAGTTAATGGAACTTGTCAGTTTATGTTCAATGAAAAGAATTGCCAAGTTTGAAAGGCGTTGTTGTCCAATTGAAGACCTCAAGTAGTTCTTCACTAGTTTTAATTTACTGAAGCTGCGTTCACAAGATGCCACAGTAACAGGTATACTGAGGAAGATGCGCAGAGCTATCTTGATATTTGTATATGCCGAACTCAGGAACCACTCATGTATGAGGTTTAAAATATCCTGTGGTGTTGCTGTGCTGCAATCTGGGAGGATGGAAACTGCTTGGAATTTGAAGTTTTCGACCTCTGTCACAATTTCAGTGGCATTGAGATCATTAGAGTACTTCTGTGCCAGGTCAGAAGCACACTTCTTCAGATCAGTTAGCGGCATGTTGGAGAGGGCAGACCCAGTAAGAAACTCAAAGTCTGAAGATATTTCCATCAATGTTTCACAACACCACTTCAGTTGTGCATTCACAGTGTCCAGTACATTACAGAATTCTTTTTTGAAAACCTGCTCAGTGGACATACTGGAACCTTCATCTTCAGCTTCATCATAGTCAATCCTTCGTATCTTCCTTTTCCTCTTCATATGAAATTCCATAGGAAGGTCCATAGACTGAGCATGAACAGCTGCATCTTTCAGTATAACATCAACACCTCCTTCACGCATGTGCTGTAGTCCATTCTGAAGTCCAATTATCAGTTTTGCAGCTCGGTCAACAGATAATCCTTTCTTTTGCAAAGCTTGGTTGACAAAATCAATATTGTTCAAAATTCTACCCCACATTAGAAGTAAGCAAATGAATTTAAAATTAATTTGCATCACAAGGCTCTCAGCTGAAGAACTTGTTTCTCCACATGTCTTCTGATCGTATATCTTGTGCAGTGCCTCAAGAACTCCTGGCAATTGGTTACTTAAGGACCTGATAGCACGTGCTTTTGAGGACCACCTGGTGTCACTGTGACCTTTGAGGGTAATTTTGAGAATGCCTGTTAAGGTTTCCCATCTGCGTGTTGAACTTACAAAAAGATTAAACAGTCTCTGAACAGTTCCAAAGAATAATGCCATATCAACAGAACAACTGGCTGCATGAACTCCTACTAAATAAAGGGAATGTGCAGCACATGGAACAAATCTAGCCAGATTGTTTACTTGTTTTATTCTTGCCTGCACACCATTATTTTTTCCTGCCATATTTTCTCCGTTGTCATAACCCTGTCCATGAATATTATCAGGATCTAATCCATCCTTGCAGAGCTTCTCTTCTATTTCCACAGCAAGACCACTACCTGTCTTCTCAGTGGTTTCAATAAAGTCTATAAAACTCTCTTCAACACTGCATTGTCCATCTGCAATTCTAACATATCTGATAATTTCACAGAGCTGTTCCTTGTGTGAGGTGTCCGGAGTGCAGTCAAAGATAATGGAATAGTATTTTGCTCCTTTGATTCGGTTTATTATTTCTTTTCTCACAGTGTTACCAAGAAGGTTAATAAATTCATTTCGAATGACTAGTGAAAAATAGGAAACACTGCCTTTCTTATGCTTTTCAATATGACGAGCTAACTCAGCATTGTAATGGCTAATCATTTCCAGCGCATTAAGAAATATCCCTGAGTTGGGTTGGTCAATTTGGTAACATGAACCCCGAAGAGCAAGATTGTTTATGGCACAGAAAATAATTGCATCCAGAATTATTTTTAAAACAGTGCGCCACTTCTCCTTTACTGAAGCTATAACGGTTTGCAGTTCATGGTCAATTCCATGACCAAGTTTTAAATGCATCGCTAAAGACCTCCAATTTAAATAATTTTGTAGATGCTCAGGTGAGTTTTCATGTTCTACAATCCTGGGATTTAAATGCCTCCAATTAGAGAAGCCTTTATGTGGGTTTGCAATGCTTGGAGTTAATGCAGATTTAATTCCAAAAAGCATACAGGGAAAACAAAATACAGCTCTCTGCATTTCAGAGTACATAAGCCAGGTTCTCTCTACTGTTTCTCCATTAGGTGCAGTTTTAATGAACCAATCCTGACTAAATCGCCTCCCGTCACTAGTGGTTGAGAGTGTAAAATTTGAATCTTTCTGTTGCTCTGGTCCATGTCTCACTAAACAGCACCTCACATTGTCCGTTATGTTAGGCATAACGGACAACGGATCTTTAAACCTAAGGCCCAAAATTTCATTACTTGTGCTGTCAGTCTCATTTTCTACATTAGGGTCCATGTCAGTAGTACCAGTGACGGCAGGAACTTCTCCCTGACTCTCTGGCTCAGAATGAGAGATCTCTAGTGGTGCTGACTCCGCTCTAGAGCTCCCGGCACCTTCATCGCTGGCTGACTTTGTGAGCCAGTTCTGAAAATGATGGGAAAGCTTACGAGCTTCCTCTTCTCTACCTCTCCTCAGCTTTTGGAATTCTGCACCAGATGGCTTCTTTGGGGGCATTGTTTATTACTAAAAGATAAATTTGACTTTAGTGGTGTGATGTAATACCTTACAATACTCTGCACTCATCATGAAGATTAAAAATTAAATAAAGAGACAGTCCCAGAAGATATTAAGCTGTGAAGGGAACCTTCTACAATAAGGGAACAGAGGACAACACAGTGGACTGCAACACTGGTCGTGATGACCACACACAAAGTGCTTAACCTTCAATGTGTCTCACTAATATGCCTGAAAACTAAACCGAAACCCAACGATGCTCCAATAATAAGCTAGCTGTGAATCTCACTGAAAATTGTAATGTTCCTCCAGGATTAGGTGAAAAAACTTGTATCAAAGAGAAAGAAAGAGAGAGAAAGAAAGAGAGAGAGAGGGATCTCCCCCAGCAACACTAATACCAGTAAAAGAGCTGCCTCTCCATTTGTATTGCATCAAAATGCATATATATATATATATATATATATATATATATAATATATACATATACACACACACAACCTAATTATGTGTTATATATTAGAATTGGCCTTACCGTCCCTCTTTCAGTGATGGGGTGCAAATGAAACGACTGGTCTGTCCACGGTGCCGAGACAGGTCAGGTGGCGTGTTTCTTCTTCTCTAGTTGTTGTACCTGGTCTGGGACACAGGTGTAAGCCGTTCTAGAGAGGTGTTCCCGAAAAAAAAATTGGCTTCAATCAAAAATACAAATAATATAGCAATCCCAGACAGTGTAATATTTTCCTGTACATGTTGCCCTTACAATCCCAAGCAAAATGTACAAACAACACTCTTGGCAGAGTGAAAGGTGATGGTATATTGTGAGAAATACAACTGATTGAATGGCGATGTCAGCCTTATATTTTCCTGCATATTAAAATATATGGAGTAAAAATTGTTATTTTTGATGCATTAATAAGCAGCAGACTCCACTAATAGGTCCAGCAGGTGACAGTGTTCTCATTCAGGTGTTTTGGCCATAAGAAAATATGTATTCTCTGATTTTAAAGATGTCCTTGCAGAAATAAATAAAATAATTCCTTGTATTTTTTTGAAACGTTTATAATACATCTATTAATTGCAGAGGTGGAGAGGTGTTTGGTTGCATATGGAGAAAAAGCGGTAGCAGAAAGAAAGAAGTAATAATGCCCCTGTATAGGTCATTGGTACGGCCTCATCTAAAATAATGTGTCCATTTCTGGAGGCCATATCTCCAGAGGGATATAAATACATTACAGACTGTACAAAGAAGCCGGGACAGACTTTTCCTCATTCTGATCACAACCCGCATTCAGTATTGTACACACTTATTTAGGCTTTGCGCACTCCCGAATTCAGCAAGGAACGTGCCCCGTTGAATTTGGGTGCAGGGTTGCTGTGCTCTACTACACAGGACGCTGCAGGTAGGTACATATCTGTCAGCTCCTTCAGAGCCGGCTGGTCTGGTGGCATTACAGTTGGTCCCCCCCAATTTTACCATAACCAACACTAGGCAAGCCAGGTAGATTTATAATGGTCAACGTCATTAATGCCCCTAAAACAGACCATAGCCTTCTAACACCTAAAAACAGTCAATTCTTATATAACGCTCCTTAGGGTGTTTTTATATATATATATATATATATATATATATATATATATATATATATATATATATATATATATTCTTATATAACCCTCCTTAGGGAGACACACTTTAAATCTCCTTACCCCTCATGGATGGGCACTTTTTTTTCATTGTGTTTCTGCTCATCTGCAGAAATCAACATCAATGGCATGGTGATAATTATAAACTGTAACATTAAAGTGTTAAAAGATCCCCCCTCATCCCCCCTCTCCCTCTCTCCCTCTCTCCCTCTCTCCCTCTCCCTCTCATGTTACTTACATTTTCAGCTTCTTTTCAGTTTTTTTTCTTTCCTGCTCACTGATGATTTTTTCCTGTACAGCCAGCCCAGGCAGTCCTTGCTGTTTGCGCGCCTGCAGTCAAGCCAAGCCCCCTGTGTAAATCTCTGCTCCTCTGCTCCCAGCAGCATCATGACCTCTGATGCTGCAGGGACAGAGGGCAGAGTTAAAAAGTAGGAGGAGCCGGGTGCCGGCCGCCATCTTGGATGCGCCGGGCGGCCGGCAGTCTGAATCTGAGGTCTGTTTATGTTTTTTTTTAAAAAAAATTTCTTCCTCACACAGAAGCGCTGCGCCCCCTTGGGACTGCGCTCGGGGCGGTGGCACCGGCCACACTGGCCTTGTTACGGCTCTGCCTATTACCTTCTCCTTCTTGCACTACTTATACGCCCAGAATCTAGCTCCTCTTTTGGAATCTTGGAAGTGCGACTTGGCAGACATTGCCTGCTGAATGCAATGAAACTCACTGTTTATGCTTCCATATAATCTTTCTGTGCTTCTCTCGGCACTTCTCTGCTGCCAAGCTCGAATCGCACTGATTGGATACTCAATTGTCACTCATTTCAGCGTCTGTCTGTAGTGTTGTGATCAGCTCTCGATGCGATCACATGATCGGGTCTCCGGGGCTGGAGTTTCGAACTGCTTCCTATTTAAATCTGCACTGACACTTGTTTGGTGTCTCCACTGCAGCTCGTTTGCTGTGCTTCTGACCTCCAGTTCTCCTAAGCCACTACCTAGCCGCTACCTACTTCCTCGGATCACCGTGTACCAGTATCGCCTCTCTGACAAGTCTGTGAGGCATCCTTGTGTACTTCGTTACCTGAACCATGTACCAGTAATTGCCTGTCTGACCAAGTTTGTGGAACATCCTTGCATACTTTGCCGCCTGACTTGTGTACCAGTAATCGCCTGTCTGACCAAGTCTGTGGAACTTCCTTGTGAACTTCGCTACCTGATCTCCATGTACCACTTCCCGGCGTGTCTGACTACTCTGATACCTTCACTGTATCCTTGCGGATCTGCTGTTCTCTAGTGGCTTTCTCAAATATTCAGATCCAGTGTTACATTCTGAGGCAATCCTGAGGGCCGCAACCTGCGGAATTGTGACAGCTAAACCCATCCCGCCTTGCAGCGGTTCTTGGCGAACAGCAGGGAATCCATTAGAATCCGTGCCTCTGATCTGCCTGTGCTAATCAGGATTAGTACAGGTATCTGAAGCCCTTATCTCCCTTACATAACTCTCCTGGGACCAGGTGCTGGCTTACAAAAGAACACCTTTATCACTCCTTATGATGAGGCTCTTTAACTGGAACCAGCGGTGAGGTGATGCGGCGTCCTTTCTCAACATTTGGTGAGTCTGTGGGTTGCAACGTGGACATCTCTGCTCCCCCTGCTTGGGCTTCTTCAGATGAGTATTACCTCCTTCTTTCTCTATACCTGGCACAATGCTTGCTGAATGAACTATATATATATAAAAGGATAGATAGATAGATAGATAGATAGATATAGATATAGATATATAGATATAGATATATATATATATATATATATATATATATATATATATATATATATATATATATAAACACATCTATCTATCTATCTCTTTCTCCCTCTCATATATATATATATATATATATATATATATATATGTTTGTATAAATCATTTTCTTTTTTTTAATATATACTTGCTTTTTAGCTATCTTTTTGTGTATAGTTTGTGTACCTATGCATGTCTGACTTCTTTGTTTTACTTGGGTGACCTGCTAACCTACACTGGAACTGTGCTCAGGGAATGACCCTTAAGGGATTCTGGATTGAAGATTGTACTTCTGATCCCTGTTTCACGAAAAAGCGGGGGATTGTGTTTCTTCTGAATGGTAGATTGCTCTGCACCATTGAGTACTCACTCATAGATAAAGATGCAGATATATACTTCTGCATTTACTTACTGGTTAACGAGATGCTTACACTGCGCTCAAATTCCAGACAGCACGAGATTACTACAGCAGCAGTGGGACAAGGTATCCCTCCTTGAGTAATTAATCTAAAACAGTATGGAATGTCCCATCCGCGCTCGTAGTAACTTTTCACAAATCAAAAATGAAGAAATATAAGGATAATAGTACCTAATACGAGTAATGGCCTATGTGGACGAGAAATCTAGTTTAGACACACAAATATGCGAATCAGTACTTAAGATGGATAAACATATAAACATTTATGATTCGTGATATACAGAAAAAAAAACTAACGCCAATTGATATAGTAGAAACCAAAAAGGTTAATGTTGCAAAGGAAATATGCACTGATACTTAGGCAATGCTCCAAAAGTCATCAAAAACCAATAGTCTGAAATGGAGGAGTTGGTTGAATCACAATTGTTGACGTAATCCTGAGGCCAATTATCACAAATGTCCCAATGAAGGCTTGATATAAACTGTTCATTAGGAAATTCTACAGTAAACTCGCGTTGTGTGTTTATACATTTCATGGAATACCGCAGGTTGGATGTCCTGATGACTTCTCTAAACACCTTAACCATAAATGCTTAGAATATGTGGATGGCAACTTGGCTCATTGGAATGACTCAGTGTTGTTTTAGGAAGCTTCTAAGGTGGTACTTTGAGGTCATACTATTGGCTACCTAGATGAGCAGAACCACAATTGCAAAGCTAAATATGGCCATCTCCATCAGACTGTGTAGGCTGCTTTTGTGACATAAACGCATTGCCCATCAACTTCTAATCTTAAACTCTATATAAAAGAAGGACAACTCCTTGAGAGCCTCCTGGCCTCTACTGTGCAGTCTACATTGGAATATTCTAAAAAACAGTTTTATAGCTGGGGTAATAAAGCGGGTAAGTATTTAGCAAACATGACCAGAATCCAAAAAACAGCATGTTGTGATGATTAAAATCCTACCTCAGGTATCGGACATTTTGGAACATCTGAAATTGTTTCCCAGTTGCATTCATGTAATGAATCTGTTTATTCATTTGACCTGTACAACGCTACCTTACATCATGCACTCTTACAGTCTGCCAGCTTGTCCAAGTGCACTGGTCCCCAATGTGATGTTCTAAACTTGGAAATTACTAAATGGGAATTTTACATAGTCATTAAGTCCCTCTCCTCTAACAGATCCCCTGGGTCTGATGGTCTGAGTGTGGAAAATTATGAAATCCTGAGAACTAATGTTGTGCCATGTTCACTCTATTTTGTAAATTACATACTCATCAGCTCTCGATCCCTCGTTTTAATGAAGCCTATGTGATTTGTCTCTTTAAATCCAACAAAAGTCCAGAAATTGTATCCTCCTATAGACCCATCACTTTATAGAACCAGGACATTAATATCCTCGCTAAAGTGATGACACATAGGTTACAAAGTATTCTCCCTGATTTACTCACGCCTCACCAGCTGGGGTTTACTCATAATAGACATTCTGTGCATGGGGTGTGAACTGCTATTGCGGCCATTGTTGAATCCTCAAGCTGTAATAAAGGGGTGGCAGATATCCTGTTAAGTCTGGATGCCGAAAAGGCGTTCAACTAGGTTTCTTGCACACACACAATTGATATTTGAATATCACGTATTTGGCCTGGAATTTGTCCAGTTTATTAAATCCATTTTAATGACCCGATTACCTATTTTTACATTAATGACACATATAGTAAGCTCCATGTCTCTGGGTACTCAGCAAGGGTGCCCATTGGCGCCTTTGCTTTTAATTTGGCCCTGGATTCTCTTCTGCATATCCTGACCACACTGTCCTGCTTTCATGGAATTTCTCTGTGGGCAGAGGAGGTTAAACTGATTGCTGATGATCATCTCATGCGTTTTTCAGACTCACATCTCTTCTTACAACTAGTACTAGCTAAGATTGAAAAATTTGGGACTGTTTCTGGATTGACGGTTAATAAGGAGAAATCTTTATCTGTGTTGCTGTGTGTGGATGCGAAATCGGAATGGAGCAGAACCATTATGATTACTTGGGCAAACCACTTGTTCACTTACCTGAGCATCCAGCTACCTAAAAATACCCATAACCTTTATTTCTCAAATGTGAGCAGAACTATTAAAGCAGTTATTGCGGAAAATTATTGAATTAGATTTGGTGATTTCTAAACCTCTTTAGGGCCACAAGGCTATTACTACTCGTTATAATCTGCTACAGCCAACTTTTGATTTCACTTAAATAATTCTGGTCTTTTTTATTGGATCGACCTATTTCCACATGTGACGTTGGATTCTGTCTTCAAGGCCCTAACTTTTTCAATTAAGACAGTAACCACTAGCATCACAACCACTTGGGAAATGTTTGATACATTTTTTCACAGGGGCTATTTATCGACACACCGCAGATACATTATTGGTTCATCTGACTTTTACTATTTCTAGTGAGTTTAGCAGCTCCGGTTGTGTAGATCTTTGCTTAGGTCCTTTTGATATCTTATGACCTTGCCCCTAGAGTAATGTCAGTCTCATATGTTCCCTATTTGATGTTTCTTTTTTTTGTGTGAACCATCTTTTTACCCATCTCATGCTACACCTATTTCTCACGGCATCTGGAATATGTTAAGTTTTATTTTATTTTGTTTTACCTGTTGGTTATTTGTTTTGCACTGTTATGATCCGTTTGGATTTAATACATTGTTGGATATTTGATGGACTGTACTAGTCCCTGTTAAATTCCTGCTTCAATAAATCAGAAAGTAAAAAAATTAAATTTGCTAAAAAACTTTTGGACAGCGCCCACTGTGTATGTTCTACCACCACCCTATGTAACAAATAGGCCCTCCTTTATGTAATGTTGTGAACAAGACAATATTATGGGCCTAAATTAGAGGTGCATGAAAAAGTACAGGCTAAACATAAAAGCAAAAATGTGTCTGAACATTTGTCTTTTTACATGGGTATTTTGAGTTGTATGTATCTTAAAGGTGCAGTATAAGATGATAATAGGGAGGCTCCCCCACTAGCTAGAGGAACAGGAGCAGCACTGGGCAACCGTTTTTTCCGAGGCTCCCTGGTTCCTTTTAAAATTCCAGAGGGTATGAGTGGGAAGACAAGAGATTTTATTTGTTATTGGTCTCATGGCTAACACACCTCATCCACTGTCATTTAAAGGGGGTTAATAAAATTAATTTGCCAGTTCCGTCATTCAGAGCCCTCGAAAAATTGACTGCATGTAGAAGCCCTCTGGGTTTCAGATTAGGGGGGGAGAATACCCTATACTACTACTTTTTACTAGGTGCAGCTTAAGATATGTGCAACCAGGAGCAGAACAGTGTATCGTCAGGCCCCATAGCAAATTTGAGTGATGGTTCTGCTCTAGCTCACTGGACCCTTGCTCTGTTTTCATAAAAGCAGAGTGAGGACTCATGGAATTTCCAAAACATGTGCTATAAAGCACTGACTAGTACTTCAATCAGCATAAGCCAGACTCGAGTAGAAGAGGCCTTTGCTTGTTTTGTGAGCATAGCAGGGGCCTAAGAGGGGGGATAATGCAACATCATATCCGGGTCACATAGTGGCCATATCTCCTGTAGTGGTGGTAGTTCCACCACTGTGAAATTTAAATCCAATGTATAGATGCGACTGGAGTATAAAGCTGTAGCCAGAACAAAGATATGCCAGTCATCATTATCTGTGCATCTTTAATTTGTAATATAAATAAAAATGCACACCACTCCCAAAGTGCCAGAGTTATAGCCTAGGGCCTGATATATAATACAATGAGCATCATAGGAACCTCTATACATGCAGAGCGTTTACTACTGACCTTGGTAAAATGCAGAGGGAATCTTAATGATTGATATACATACATATTTACAACATTCTAGTGGCCAATGTACAATGCACAGAGCATTCTAGTAACTTCTATATCAGTGGTGTACAACACGCAGATATAGGGCTGAATGTGGCTCTCCAAGCCTTTACTTGTGGTCCCAGCTTCTTCCTGTATTATCAGATTTGTCTGTTATAGCTTGTAACACTTGATAAAATGCCTGCTGATATGTTATTACGTACATGCAGGGCCGCCGAGAGGGGAAGGGGAGCGGGTACTAATTACCCGGGCCCGGGCATGTCAGGGGGCCTGGCTCGGGCCCTCGCGCCAGCGTGTTTTTTTTTTAATTTGTTTTTTTTTTCAAAACGAATTTTTTGTTTTCTTTTTTTGGCAGGGGGGAGGGCGGAGGGGACTTGGCCGTTGGTGCGGGGAGCAGAGTACTTAAAAAAAAACAAAACCATACTCACGTGATTGCGGCGCCGTCGTCCCTTCTCTCTGCTGCTCTGTGCTTCATTGCTCCAGACTGACTGAATGCCGGGTGTGATGTCATCATGTCTCGCCAGCATTCAGTCAGTCTGGAGCAATGGAGCACAGAGCAGCAGAGAAGACAAGAAGGAAGAGAGAAGTAAAGGTAAGTGAAGGGAGGAAAACGACACAGAGGGGTTAAACAAAGGAGGGACAATAGCAGCATGACACAGAGGGGTTAAAGAAAGGAGGGACAATAGCAGCATGACACAGAGGGGTTAAAAAAAGAGGGACAGTAGCAGCATGAGCAGCATGACACAGAGGGGTCAAAAAAAGAGGGACAATAGTAGCATGACACAGAGGGGTTAAAAAAGAGGGACAAGCAGCATGGCACAGAGGGGTTAAAGAAAAGAGGGACAAAAGCAGCATGGCACAGGGGGTTAAAGAAAAGAGGGACAAGCAGCATGGCACAGAGGGGTTAAAAACGAGGGACAAGCAGCATGGCACGGGGTTTAAGAAAGGAAGGAGAAACTCAGAGAGGCACAGGCGGTTAAAGAAAAGAGGGACAAAAGCAGCATGGCACAGGGGGTTCAAGAAAAGAGGGACAAGCAGCACGGCACAGAGGGGTTAAAAACGAGGGACAAGCAGCATGGCACAGGAGGTTAAAGAAAGGGGCAAAGGCAGCATGGAGGGTGCAGTGTGATCATAAGGGGGCATAGCGTGGTGATGATAAAGGGGCACAGTAATGTGTGTGTGATGGCACGGAGCTTTTGGCAATGTAGTGTGTGTGAGGTAGATGGTGGCTAATTAATGGCTGCTAATTTGTTTGCGGGGTAATGGGAATACTATTTTAATGTTGGGGCTGGAGGAAGGCCTAATTATTAATTATGGATGTTATTGATTAAACGGTGAGGCTGGCTATAATTTTCTAAATGTAGCCATTTTTTTCCCAAATAGGTCCTCCAACATTCCAGGATCCAGACAAGCCGCAACTAAAGAAACCAGCAGTCACATGTGGTAAAAGTGAGAAGAACAGGTAGGACAGAGCAGCATAGTGTGTGAAATGTTGTAATTCTAGTAGGGACAATGCCAATGTTTGGTGAGCCCAGTGGGCGCAGGCCAAGACTGAACTCTTTCTGTACACACTACATTCTTCCTATACTACACAAGGGTGCTAGATGTCCTGAAAGTTAGGAGTGCTTGGACAAATGTCACGCTCCGCGGAATTCAGGACCTAGTGATTTTATTGTGCTAGCCATGCCCCAACGGCGCATTGCCACGCCTTTCGGCGGCGCAAAATATTTTTGCTTACTCAACTATAAGGGCGGCCCCATGAATTTGTTGTACCGGGGCCCTGAATTCCTCTAGGCAGCCCTGCGTATATGGGTCTCTTTCTTTGATTAAGTGTAATATTTTAACTTATATCTGAGATTAAGAGTCATGTGCGGCCCTTTTGAAGGTTATAGGACCACACTAGGCGGCTCCTGAAGTGTGTCAGGTAACTCATCACTGTTCTATACAATACAGAGAGCAGAGACTCCATCATGGAAACATAGAATTTGACTTGTTAAATCCCTTGATATATTTGTTATATTTCTATCATGTCCCTCCCTTCTCTGCTCCAAACTATACATATTAAAATCTTTTAGTCTTTCCTGGTAAGTTGTGTGCTGTAGGCCATGCGCCATTTTAGTTGCCCTTCTTTGTACGTCTCAAATGTAATTTTATCCTTCTGGAGATAAGGCCTTCATAGCTGAGCACAGTTTTCTATATAAGGCCATACCAATGACCTATACTTTATTATTCTCAGAGAATATAGAGATTGAGTCACACACAGTTTTAAAATTACAATTGTATTCACTTAGTCACTTAAACATTTTGCTGCTTTTAAACTATAACAATTTTCATTTTGACAATTAATAAAAGTTAGATTTTAACTAGATTCTAAGATTCATGCAACATATAGAACACCTATATAGATAAGGACTGTTATGTGCACCAGATTTAGAATCAGCCTTTCTTTTCAGGCTGTTTTCAGTTGGGTATTCAAAGAGGTGATGCAGGCATTCCTGATGCGCATCACCCCAGGGCCGTAACTAGGGCTGTGCGACAGGGGCGACTGCCCAGGGTGCAACGCTGAAGAGGGGCGCAATTTAGGAATATTTTAGGTTAGTTTGGTTAAAATTGAGGGCTAGGGGGGCGGCATTTCTCTTTCTCGCCCCAGGCGCTATAATTCTAAGTTACGGCTCTGCATCACCCAGTTTATTCACTGCCATTGGATGTGGAATCTCTTTTGTCAGGTGAACAGCAATTTTTTTTAACATTGCTTGTTTTCCAAATGTCATAGGGGCAGTGGATGGTACTTATGTAGCATTGGGAAGAAATTAATCCACTTTTTGGAATCAGAACAATTATCATTCCATCAATGTCCAGGCTATATGTGATGCATCACAATATTCCATGTATTTTAAGCATGTATACCCTAGGCAGCTAACCTTTAGAAAATGATGGTCTTCTTCATAGATATTGTACCTAATTTGTCCCATCTGTAATTCTACACATTTCTGAGACCTTAACATGTTTGTATTAACGTAGACAGTGCACTCTCTGACCTTAGATCCACACTCCTTTACTTAATTCAGCACAGACCAACAGCTTGTATACAATTCCGCATAAGCCTAGAAAAGCTATATGTGGAATTGTCAGGCATTGAATTAACTTTTGGGCTTCTCAACGCCTATTTTCATTGCCTTGACTGGTCTGGAAAACGGCTTATATATGAGCCATATTTGTGTGCAACATTATTGCCCTGTGTTACATTTTAATAACAGCACAGTTAGGAGTGGGGTACCATTTGAGAAGGAAGCTGAGGATGCTGTCCAGAAGGCAGAGAACATAAACCTTGATCCTGAGCCCACTCAAGACCATATCAGCTTCAGAGATTATGTGAATCAACAATATTTCAGTTGTAAGTGCATTCTTAAAAAACTTTATGAAACAAAATTAATGCATACTGCCCCAATTTAATTTTGGCACTAAAACATATAATAATTGGTGACCTTAACCATTTTAATTTGGGTTTTTACATTTACACCATTATTTTTTCATGCCGCATGAAAATGTGGCTACTATTCATTTATAAAAGATAATAATAATAATAATATTAAAAATAATTTTGATAGACTCAACACACCTTACATATTACATATATTTTTCAACTCAACCAAATGCACTGACCATCTTTACTAAGAACCACATATACTGTGCTTTCATCTATTAACTATGTAGGATAAATGGGAACCATAGTTCTGTGAATAGTAATTTTTCTTTCTGCAAAAAGTTGTCTTTTATTTATGCATATATATATATATATATATATATACACACAAGTTAACCTGTGCATGATACTCATGCATTCTAGTCAAATCAAGCTACTTAAGGTGTTAAAAAGGTTCTTGTCATGCATTTGGGCCTAGCCCAGGCCTCCTCAGGGGAGGAGCGTTACTTCCTGACGCAAACGCCCTTTTTTAACGTGGTTTTGTCCACATGTCACCACCTCATCATTTTTCTCCATCACCTCATCCTTCATCTTCATCGCCACGTCCTTCATCAAGCTACTTAAGGTGTTAAAAACTCCCCACTGTCACCCCCGGCAACCACCAACCACTCCCAACTGTCACTTCTCCTTCAAGAAATATATAGGTCAGTGTATAACTCTGCCCAGCAGGTGGCGCTGCAGCTTGTTTATTTTTTTTTCACACACGCCACTAGGCATTTATATAGTAGATATCTTCCTAGTCTTTTTCCCCCAGGGCCAATGTTAGATGCTGGCCTACACAACTGTATGGACCCAAGCACTGCGTGGCAACAGGAGCAGAGGCGCATGGGGCCATGGGATCCAGACGATTCAGGATAGTTGCCAGGGATCTGCCAAACCCCTCTGTAGCAGATACTATTTGATCCTTTTGGCCCTTTATCTCCTGAAGGTTTAAATTCATGTTTTGGAGCATCTCCCAGGTCTTTGTGTAGCTTCTTTCAATTGCCTCCAGGTGGTCCACATCTAGGAAAATAAAAAAAATAAAACATTTCAGGTTAATTTATTTCGAGTTATCTAGTAAATTCCTTAAAAAGAAAAATACAGTTTTTTAAACTACTTCTGTGCAGTAAAAATGTAATTATAACATATTTAAAGACTGAAACTAATACACTTTTGTACTAGTTTGTAGTACAAGTTAATATTATTTCATTGGTGGGGAGATGGGTGTGGCTAGATCCCTCCTCCACATTTTGGAATTGGCATTTTGAAGATGTGTAGGGTTTAAAAAATGTATGCTTTGTTATAATTCTAGAAGGAAAATGGCAAGCATTTCAGTTCATGATTTGGCTACTATACCTTAAACAGAGTATGATGTGACTTGTTTGTGGATTTTTGCACCAACTTTTGCCACTATTTGTCCTTATATAAAGCATGATTAGACATTTTTGCAGAGGTACTTGTAAAGGAGAGTGGAAAAACAGCACCAGGTATTCTGTCCCTTAATTTGTTATATTTGTTATATAATGAAAAATATTCAAGAGGAACATGTACACTCTTGAAGGGTGCACCCAACACATAATTTTATTATATATCAAATCAGAAAGAGAAAAGCAACGTGTATCTTGAGCAATTTATTAAAATATAACTTTTATTGTAGATATATTAAAAAAGGTTGGAGAAAAGGAGAGCGAAATAATAAAAAATGTGAATTAAAAACCATATGTGTAGTGATTTTTTTTATTATGTCGCTCTCCTTTTCTCCAATCTTTTTAATATATCTATAATAAAAGTTATATTTTAAAAAATTGCTACCCCGGAGTGCCTCAAGATACACGTTGCTTTTCTCTTTCTAATTTGATATATGTTTGCAGAGGTGCAGCTTGGAGTCATTGCACCTGGAGCAAATGCATGCTATGGTACCCATGCCCCCATGAAGGAGGGGGTCAGCCCACAAAGAACATGGAAGAGTGCTGGACTGGCAGTATTGAGGCAACTACAGTGTACTCTTCTGGGGAATAAGCACACAGAGCATGCCCATAGTGCATAAGCAGCGGTCCATCTCTTAAGATGATTATAGGTACCATGAATATGATGGCAGGACCACTGCCATCATATTCATGTATTATGTGTATTATGTGCCTGGCTGTATAACAGTTTAAACTATGGCTCTCCAAATATTTTACATCTCTCTGTCTATGCTGTGTATGTTAGGGAATTTAGAATTTAAGCTGCAATGGGCCAGGGACTGATGTGAGTGAGTTCTCTGTAGAGCGCTGCAGAATTAGTGGCGCCAGGGCCATCTTAACAACATTATGGGCCCCGAGGCAAAGCAGTGCACCGGGGCCCCTAGATATAGATATATAGATGTATACAGATACAGATATAGATATATAGAGATAGAGATAGATAGATGTACTTGCTCAGTGATCATTGTAGGTTTTTTTAGCAGGTTTTTTTCTTTTGCAGGATTATTTATTCTCATTAAGAGCCGTGCCTAAGGGGCAGCTGCCCATCATGCCCAATGGAAAAGATGGCCCTGAGTGGCGCTATATAAATAACTGATGATGAT